>NW_006922263.1:499199-506838 GCF_000298275.1 Orycteropus afer afer | reverse complement strand
AACCCACCAGCCACTCCTCGGAAGGAAGGTTGGGCAATCCTACTTCCGTAGTGATACTGCCTGGGAAACCCAAGGAGGGGTCGCTATGAGTCTGGGCTGACTCGACGGCAAATAACAACAACAACAACAGCCTTGCTGCTATTGTTGTCACTCATTCTTTCCATATCCTCTTCTAAATCTGAGTTGATCTTCTGGCAGTTCTCTGTCTGTGTAAAACAGAAAACATTGTTTTATTTGTTCTCAGCAAAAGTTTACTAGTTTGTGATATTAATGATATTGTTATTGTTGTTGTTCTGTGCCATCAAGTCGTCTCCGACTCACAGCAACCCTATGTACAACAGAACGAAACACTGCCTGGTCCTGTGCCAGCCTCACTATCCCTACTGTACATGAGCCCATAGCTGCAGCCACCGTGTCTGTCCATCTCAGTGAGGGTCTTCCCCTCTTTCATTGACCCTCAACTTTACCAAGCATGATATCTTGCTCCAGAGAATGGTCCCTTCTGACAACATAACCAAAGTAGGTGAGACAAAGTCTGGTCATTCTCACTTCCCAGGAGCAATCTGGCTGCACTTCTTCTAGGAGAGATTTGTTAGTCTTTTCACAGCCCATGGTACTGTCAGCATTCTTCGCCAACACCACAGCTCAAAAGCTCAAAAGCAAGAACTCTTCTTCCATCTTCCTTATTTATTGTCCAGCCCACAAACACATATGAGGTGATTGAAAATACCATGGCTTGGGTTACACATATCTTAGTCTTCAAGGAGATATCTTTGCTCTTAAGTACTTGAAAGAAGTCTTTTGCCATAGATTTGCCCAAAGCAATATGTCTTCTGATGTCTTGACTACTGCTTCCATCGGCGTTGATTGTCGAAACAAGTAATATGAAGTCTTTGACAACTTCAATCTTTTCTCTATCTATCTTGATGCTTCTTATTAGTCCATTTGTGAGGATTTTTGTTTTCTTTACATTGAGGTGTAGTCCATACTGTAGACTTCAGTCTTTAATTTTCATCAGGAAGTGCTCTAAGTCATCCTCACTTGCAACAAGCAAAGTTGTGTCTTCTATGTATATCACAGGTTGTTAGTAAGCCTCTCTCCAATTCTGATGCTATGTTCTTCTTCATATAGTCCAGCTTCTTGAATTATTTGCTCAGCATACAAGTTGAATAAGTATGGTGAAAGGATATCACCTGGATGCACTTCCTCCCTAATTTTAAACGATGCAGTATTCCCTTGTTCTGTTCAAATGACAGCCTCCTGGTCTATGTACAGATTCCTCATGAATACAATTAAGTGTTCTGGAATTCTCATTCTTCTCAAAGTTATCCATAATTTGTTATGATCCATACAATCAAGTGCCTTTGACAGTCAATAAAACACAAGTAAACATCTTTCTTATAGTCTTTGCTTTGGGCCAAGATCCATCAGACATAAGAAATGATAATCCTTGTACCACGTCTCCTTCTGAATCTAGTTTGCATTTCTGGAAGTTCTCTGTCAATATACTGCTGCAACTGTTTTTGAATTATCTTCAGTAATATTTTATTTGCATGTGATATCAATGATATTGTTCAATAATTTCCACATTCTATTGGATTGTCTTTCTTTGGAATGGGTACAGATATGAATCTCTTCCAGAGAGTTGGCCAGAGAGCTCTCTTCCAAATCTATTGGCATAACTGAGTGAGTGCCTCCAGTGTGGCATCTGTTTGTTGAAACATCCCATTGGGTATTCTGTGAATTCCTGGAGCTTTGTTTTTTGCCAATTCCTTCAGTACTGCCTTGACTTCTTCCTTCAATACCATTGGTTCTTGATCATATTCCACCTCCAGAAATGGATGATCATCTACCAATTCTTTTTTGTATGGTGACTCTGTGTCTTGTATCCATCTTCTTTTGATGTTTCCTGCATCATTCAACACATTGTCCATAGAATCTTTCAGTATTGCAAATTGAGGCTTATTTTTTTTCCTCAGTTCTTTCAGCTAAAGAAATGCTGAGAGTGTTCTTCCCTTTGGTTTTCTAACTCTAACTGTTAGCATATTTCATTATAATAATTGACTTTGTCTTCTCGAGCTGCTCTTTGAAATCATCTGTTCAGCTCTTTTATCCTGTTGATTCCCTCATTTAGTTTAGCTACTTTCTGTTCTAGGGCAAGTTTCAGAGTGTTCTCTAACATCCGTTTTGGTCTTTCCTTCCTTTTCTGTCTTTTTAATGACATTTTGCTTTTGTTATGGATGATGTTCTTGATGTCATCCCACAGTTCTTCTGGTTTTTGGTCATTGGGGTTCAATGCATCAAATCTATTCTTTAGATAGTCTCTAATTTCAGGAGGGATATTATCAAGGTTGTATTTTGGCACTCATGAAGTTATTTTAATTTTCTTCAGTTTCAACTTGAATTTGCATATGAGCAGTTGATGGTCTGTTCCACCATCAGCTCCTGGCCTTGTTTTGGCTGAAGATATTGAGCTGCTCCATCCTCTCTTGACAGAGATGTAGTCAGTCTGCTTCCTGTGTACTTCATCTGGCAAAATCCATGTGTATATCTGCCATTTGTGTTGCTGAAAATAGGTATTTGCAATGAATAAGTCATTGTTCTTGCAAAATTCTATCATGTGATCTCCACTGTTATTTCTATCACTAAGACCATATTTCCCAACTACTGGTGATTCTTCTCTGTTTCCAACATTTTCATTCCAATCACCAGTGATCATTAATACATCTTGATTGCATGTTTTGTTTTGTTTTGTTTTGTTTCCATTTCACACTGCAGATGTTTATAAAAATCTTCAATTTCCTCATCTTTGGCTTTGGTGGTTGATGTGTAATTTGAATAATAGTAATATTCACTGGTCTTCTTTGTAGGAGTATGAATATTATCCTGTCACTGACATCATTGTACTTCAGCATAGATCTTGAAACATTCTTTGTGATGATGAATGCCACGCCAATCCTCTTCAATTTGTCATTCTTGGCATGGTAGATCATATGGTTGTCTGATTCAAAATAGCCAAAACAAGTCCATTTCAGCTCATTAATGCCTAGGTAGTTGATCTTTGTGCATTCCATTTCATTTTTGACAACTTCCAATTTTCCTAGATTCATATTTTGTACTTTCCATGTTCTGATTATTAATGGATATTTGCAGCTGTTTCTTCTTGAGTTGTACCACATTAGCAAAAGGAGGTCCTGAAAGTTTTATTCCATCCACATCATTAAGGTTGGCTCTATTCTGGGGAGCCAGCACTTTCTTAGTCATATTTTGAGTGCCTTCCAAGATGAGGGATCATCTTCTGGCACTATAGCAGACAATGTTTCAGAGCTAGTTGTCAGTAATATATCAGACAGTGTTTCACCACTATTCACAAGGTTTTCACTGCCCAATTCTTTGAGAAGTGGATGGCCTCTTCCTTCTTCTAGTCTGTCTTAGACTGGAAACACCACTGAATCCTGTCCACCATGGCTAATCTTGTTGGCACTTGAAACACTGGTGGCACGGCCTCCAGCCTCACAGCAACACACAAGCCACCACAGGATGACAAATTGACAGACAAGTTCATCTTCCTTAGCTGTTCCAAAGCTCTACTCCCACTTCCCAGCCTTCCCTACTAGTTCTGGCCTTCCAAGTGCTGTCTGCCATAGCTTCCCAGCCTTTGCTACCAGTCCTAGCCTTCCAAACAAACATATGCTGCTGCTTCCTATCCCTGCCTACCAGCTCTGGCCTTCCAAACAGCTTTCTGTTACCACTTCCCTGATATTAATGAAATTATTGATAATTTCCACAATCTAATGGATCACCTTCCCTTGTAATGGATACAAATAAGGATTTCTTTCACTTGGTAGGCCAAGTAATTGTTTTCCAAATCTTGGCATGGCAAGTAATTGTTTTCCAAATCTTGGCATGGATGAGTGAGTGATCCCAACATGGTGTTCATTTGTTGAAATACCTCAGTTTGTATTCTGCAATTGATAGAGCCTTGTTTTTGGCTAATTCCTTCTGTGTACATTAGAATTCTTCCTTCAATTCTTCCATCATTTCTTGATTATATCTCATCATATTCTGAAATGGTTGAATGTTGAGCAATTCTTCTCAGTATAGTGACTGTTGGTTTATTCCTTCCATCCTCTTTTAATGCTTCCTGTGTCACTCAATATCTTCACCATAGAATCCTTCAGCATTACTATTTGAGGTTTGACCCCCCCCAAGAATTTGTTACCTTGAGAAATGTCAAATGTATTCTTCCCTTTTTGTTTTCTATGTCCATGTTGTTGAACATTTCATTATAATAGGTTTCTTTGTCTTCTTGAGCTGCCCTTTGAAATTTTTTGTTTAGTTCCTTTATTTCATTATTTCTTCCGATTGTTTTAGCTACTCCACGTTCAAAACAAATGTCAGAGTCTCTTCAGACATCTGCTTTTATGTTTTGTATCTCTCCTGTCTTTTTAACGACTTTTTGCTTTCTTCATATATGATGTCCTTGATGTCATTCCACAACTGATCTGCAACTGATCTTCACTTATTAGTGTTCGATGCTTCAAATCTATTCTGAAGATAATCTCTAAATTCAGGTGGGATATATTTAATGTTGTACTGTGACTCTCATAAGCTTGTTGTAAATTTCTTCAGCTTCAAATTGAACTGGTATATGAGCAATGATGTTCTACACTAGGTATCAGCCCTTATTTCACTGATGATATTGAGCATCTCTATTGTCTCTTTCCACAGATGTGGTCAATTTGATTCCTATTTATTCCATCAGATGAGAGCCATGTGAATAGTTGTCATTTATGGTGTTGAAAAATTGAATTTGCGATAAGAAAAGTCTTTGTTCTTCAAAATTCTATCATGTCATCTCCTGCATTGGTTCTTGGGGTAGTTAAATTTGTGTGTCAATTTGGCTGAGCTTGGTTGAGTAGCTGGGCAGCTTGATGTAGTATTCCCCATAATGAGACTGGCAATCAACTCCATGGTGGAATCTACTGTGAACAGCTGAGTAGCTGCCTTATTGATATGGTCTGCTTCCTTTATATAATGAGAAGCCTTGGTAAATGCTCTTTAGCTTTTCACATTCTTGTACCCTGCATGTAGCCATGTTGTTGTTCAGTAGGCTGTCATGCTCTGCTGATCTTGGGACTTTCAATGGACTTGAATTAATGGCTTGCCATGTGGTTTGGTAATATTGAGGCTGTACTTTTTTACTTGTCAACCTTGAGCTTGTCAGTTTCAGCAGCCAGTAGCTGTCTGAGTGAAGAAAAACCTCTATCTCCAGTGGGCCGGGAGCAGGAGATGAGGCTGAAGCCACAGTTGAGGGGCTTTCACCCAGCCCCTAGAGCCTAGCACTTTGAACTCAGACTTAATGCCTCCAAACTGTAAGAAAATAAACTCCTGTTTGTTCAGCCATCCCATTTGTGGTATATTCTTGTCAGATTGGCACTAGGTAACAAGAAAAGTTCTATCAAAAGGTCTTATTTTTCAAACACTAATTCTTCTTCATTTCCAATTTTTGTATTCCAATCATGAGCAATTATTAATGTGTAATGATTGCATGTTTGATCAATATCAAACTGCAGAAGTTGTCAAGAATCTCTAATTTCTTCATTTTTGATGTCAGTAATTGGTGCATAAATTTGAACATGCTAGCTAGTTTTCCTTGTAAATATATGGATATTAAACTATCACTGGCAGTATTATATTTAAGGCTAGATCTTGAAATGTTCTTTTAAAAAAAAAAAAATATTGTGATTTGGGTGAAAATTTACAGAGAAAATTCACTTTCCATACAGCGGCTCACATATACTTTGTCTCATGACATTGACTACAATTTCCCACAATGCAAAAGCTCCCCCCAACACTTCTTCTCCATAGTTACCTCTTCTTTGTGTCCTTCTCTCCCATGTACTCCTGCCCCCTCAGTTGTCTCCCTGTGCATACACAGCCCCTCTATTCTCCCATGATTGATTTCTTCAAGGAGTGTATCTACCTAATATAAATATTCAGTGCATATGACTATCTTTTGTTTGGCTGGAAGCCACAGAGGTAGCTTCAATTCCAGATGTGAAAGGCAGCTAGGGCCCATAGTCTCCGTGGTTCCTCCAGGCTCTATCAGACCTGCAAACCTGGTCCTCTTTTTTTTTTTTTTTTAACTGATTTTGAGTTTTGTTCCACATTGTTCTCCCATTCTATCCAGGATATCCCACATAGATCCCCCTCCCAGTCGTTGACAGTGGTAGCCAGGCACCATCTAGTTCTTCTGGTCTCATAGTAATATTGGCTGAGACTCACATGGTATACCAGTCAATTAGACTAATTGTTTCCAAGTGTCTTTGATTTCTTCATTGCTCTTTGCTTTGAATGAGGAGAAACCCTTGGTGGCATCTAGGTGGCTGCTTGCAAGCTTTAAAATTCCAGTTGCTACTCACCAAACTAGAATGTGGAACAAAGTTTTTGTGTAGTATATTATGCCAATTCAGTTTGATGTCCCTGAGACTGTGGTCTGAGCCCACAGGTCCAACTACTTGTTCCCTCTAGGTAGCTGGCTGTGGTCAAGAAATGACTACAACTCGTCCCTTGTCTCTAATGGCTAACGATCATGAGCATTTCTTCATATGTTTCTTCATATGTTTGTTGGCTGCCTGAATATCCTCTTTGGTGAAATATCTATTCATGTCTTCTGCCCATTTTATAATTGGATCATTTGTCTTTTTGTTGTTGAGGTGTTGTTCTTTTATAAATTCTAGAGATAACTCCCTTGTCAGCCCTATAATATACCTGTAAGTGCTTACATAACAGACAAATACACTTGTAGAAACATTTTCTGCCAACTCTATATGTTCATGGCATACTCCCCCATGCATGTTGTTGTTGTTGTTATGTGCCGTCGAGTCAAACCTGACTCATAGCGACCCCTCCTTGGGTTTCCGAGGCAGTATCACTACAGAAGTAGGATTGCCCAACCTTCCTTCCGAGGAGTGGCTGGTGGGTTTTAGCCGCCAGCCATCTGGTTAGCAGGCAAGTGTCTTAGCCACTATGCTACCAGAGCTCCCCCCGCCATGCATAGACATACCTAATACTTCAGCCTGTCCACCCATTTATCTACCTGTAGATCAATGTTTGGCTTCACTGACAACGCAGAACTACTGTATGTGCAAATGTGTCCATCTGTGTTGTCTATACCTCCCATGAATCTCTCTATGTCTTCCTCTTCCTCAATGTCACTGTGTTGATCACTGACATTTGCTACATTGCCCTTCTCTTCACTCAAATCAGTTCTTGTCTCTACCTATCTAACAGTGTTCCCTCCTCTCCCCTCACACTCTTGGCAATCCACAAAGAAAATTTCCTCCCATAGATAGACCTTTCCTTGACTTTTACAATTGCAGACTAAATATAATATTTGTCCTTCTGTGATTGACTTATTTCATTCAGTATAATATCATCCAAGTTCATCCACATTATGCAATGTTTTGTAGATTCTACATTATTCTTTATGGTTGCATAATATTCCATTGTGTGTATGTACCATAGTTTTTTCATGTCAATCAGTATAATATCATCCAAGTTCATCCACATTATGCAGTGTTTTGTAGATTCTACATTATTCTTTATGGTTGCATAATATTCCATTGTGTGTATG
>NW_006922263.1:495053-498714 GCF_000298275.1 Orycteropus afer afer | reverse complement strand
TACTTCCGTAGTGATACTGCCTCGGAAACCCAAGGAGGGGTCGCTATGAGTCGGGGCCGACTCGACGGCACATAACAACAACAACAACAAACCTAGTAATGGAATTCCTGGGTCAAATGGTAATTTTAATTCCAAATTTTGAGGAATCTCCATACTGCTTTCCACAGTTGTGTCATTTGACAGTCCCACCAGCTGTGTATGAGACTCCCAAGCTCTCCAAAACTGCCAGGATTTATTTTGTGTCTTGTTGAACTTTGCTATTAGTGCTGGGGCAAGATGGTATCTCATTGCTGTTTGGATTTGCATCTCTCTAATGGCTAATGATTGTGAGCATTTCTTCATATGTTTGTTGGCTGTCTGAATATCTTCTTTGGTGAAATATCTATTCAAGTCTTCTGTCATTTTATAATTGGATCATTTGTCTTTTTGTTGTTGAGGTATTGGTTTTTCATAAATTCTAGAGATAACTCCCTTGTCAGATGTCATTGCCGAATATGTTCTCCCAATCACTGAGATCTCTTTTGACTCTTTTGGGGAAGTCTTTGAAAGCACATAAAAATTTAATTTTTAGATGGTCCCATCCATCTACTTAATCTTCTGCTGTTTGTGCATTTTGGGTTATGCTTGGTAGTCTGTTTAAGACATATATTGGGGCCCCTAATTTTACCCCTATTTTTTCCTTAAGGAACTTTATAGTTTTGGGTTTCACATTTAAGTTTTTGATCTATCTAGAGTTAGTTCTTGTGGATGGTGTGAGGTACAGGTCTTACTTCATTTTTCTGCAAATGGATATCCAGTTTTGCCATAACTATTTATTAAACAATCTCTTCCCCATTTAATGGATTTTGGCCTTTTGCCAATGGTCACCTGACAATAGGTTGATGGATTAATTTCTGGGTTCTCAATTCTATTCGATTAGTCTATATGTCTGTCATTCTATCAATACCAGGCATTTTCGACTACAGTGGCTGTAGAGTAGGTTTTGTGATCCAGGAGTGTGAGATCTCCTACCTTGTTGTTTTCAATAATGTTTTGTTTATCCAAGGTCTCTTTCCTTTCCATAGAAAGTTAGAATGTTAGTGATTTTTTTTTTTTTCTTTTTCCCGTATCCTTAAAGAATGTTGATGGGATCTGCATTGGGATTGCCATGAATGCATAGATTGCCTTAGGTAGAATTGACATTTTCACAATATCCTGTCTACCTATCCAAGAGCATGGCATGTTCTATTTATGTAGATCTCTTACAGTTTCTTGAAGTAGTCTTTTATAGTTTTCTTTGTACAGGTCTTTTGTGTCCCTGGTAAGATTTATTCCCAAGTATTTTATTTTATTTTTTTTGATAGCTATTTTAAATGGTATGATTACCTTATTTCTTTTTCAGCATTCTCTTCATTGGTGAAGAGGAATCCAACTGATGTTTGGATGTTGATTTGTATCCTATCCCTATGCTATCCTGCCACTCAAATCTCAATTAGTTCCAGTAGATTTTTTACTACATCTCTTGGGCTTCCTATGCATAGGACATCAACAGCAAATAGGGATAATTTGACTTCTTCCTTACCAATTTGAATGCCTTTCATTTACCTTTCTTGGCTTATTGCCCAACTTGATCTTCCAGTACAATGCTGAAAAGAAGTAGTGATAGTGGACATCCTTGTTTGGTTCCTATTCACTAAGGGAATGGTTTCAGTCTCTCTCCACTGAGAATAATTGTTGGCTATTGATTTTGCATATATGCCCTTTATTATGTTGAGGAATGGCCCTTCTATTCTATTTTGCTGAGAGCTTTGGTTAGAATTGGGTCTTGGATTTTATCAAATGCCTTTTCTCCATCAATTGATATGATTATGTTTTTTTTTGTTTGTTTGTTTTGTTTTTACTTTGTTTTCTTTATGTGAAGGAAGATATTGATTGTTTTTCCAATGCCAAAGCATTCTTGTATACCTTGTATGAACCCCACTTGATCCTACTGAAATTTTTTTTGATACATTGTTGGTGTTTATTGGCTAAAATTGTGTTGGGGATTTTTGCATCTATATTCATGAGGGTAACAGTCTGTAGTTTTCCTTTTTAGTGATATCTTTGCCTGCTTTTGGTATTAAGATTATGCTTGCCTCATAAAATGAATTTGGGAGAATTCCATACTTTTCTATGATTTGGAATAGTTTGAGTAGGATTGGTGTCAGATCTTCTCTGAATAATTGTTAGAATTCTCTGGTGAAACCATCTGGGCCAGGACTTTATTTTTGTTGGTAATTTTTTTTTTTATGAACTGTTCAAATTATTCTTTTGTTATGGATCTGTTCAACTTTTCCACCTCAGTCTGTGTTATTTTAGGTAAGAAGTGTGTTTCTTGAAATCTGTCCATTTCTCCAGATTTTCAAATTTGTTGCAGTACAGTTAGCTCATAGCATCCCAATGTTAATTTTTAATTAATAATTTTAATTTCAGTTGGTTTGGTTGTGATGTCCTACATATTGTTTCTTATTTGTGTTGTTTGTATTCTCTCCTTTTCCTTTGTTAAATTTGCCAGTGGTTTGGCAATTTTATTAATCTTTTTAATAAAACAACTTTTAGTCTTCTTGATTTATTCTATTGCCTGCTTATTTTCTTTTCTGTTCAATTTATTTCTGCTCAAATCTCTATTATTTCCTTTCTTTTTGCAACTAGTAGACTTTCTTGCTGTTGTTTTTCTAATTGTTAGAGACATTGCTTTAGAATGTTGGTTTTGCTCTTTCTTCATTTTGGATATGTGCATTTATTGCTACAAATTTGCCTCTGATCACTGCTTTTGCAGTGTTCCAAAGATTTTGGAATGCTGTGTTTTTATTCTCTTTTGATTCAGCAATTTTTTTTTAATTTCATTTTTTATTTCTTCTCTTACCCAGTCTTTCTTAAGGAGGGTGTTCAGTTTTCATGTGTTTGCTCTTTTTCTATTGATCTCCTATCGCTGATTTCTAATTTGGTAGTGTTATGATCTGAGAAGATGCTTTGCAGTATTTCAATGTTTTTAACTTTATTAAAGCTTGCTTTATGGCCTGACATAAGGTCTATCATGGAAAACATTCCATGTTCACTGGAAAAGAATGTATGTTGTACTGTTGTTGGGCGATGTGCTCTGTAGATATCGATAAGGTCAAGTTGGTTGATTGTATTGTTTAGCTCTTATGCATCTTTGTTGAGTTTCTTTCCAGTTCTTCTATCTTTCATTGGAAGTCGTGTGTTAAAGTCTCCTACTATGACTGTGGAATCATCTGTTTGCCTTTTCAATTCTGATAAAGTCTGATTAATGTACTTTGGGGGTCTTTCATTGGGTCCATAGATGTTTATTATGATTATATCTTCTTGTTCAATTGATCCTTTACCCATTATGTAATGTCCTTCTTTTTCTCTTAGGGTGGTTTTGTCTCAAAGTTAATTTATTCAGAAATTAGTATTGCTATTCCTGCTCTTTTTTGGTTGCATTTGCTTGACATATCTTTTCTCAACCTTTGATTTTTAGTCTATTTTTATCTTTGTCTATAATCTGTGTCTCTTTTAGACACTATATTGATGGACTATGCTTTCTTATTGAGTCTGCAACTCTCTGTCTCTTGAGTGGTGCATTTAATCCACTGACATTCAGTGTAATTATCAACAATTATGAATGGGTTGTTACCCT
>NW_006922263.1:468290-491205 GCF_000298275.1 Orycteropus afer afer | reverse complement strand
GGTGGCTGCGATGATGGGATCAGATATAGCAGGGATTGTGGGGCTGGCGTGGGATCGGGCAGTGTTTTGTTCTGCTGTGCATGGGGTCGCTATGAGTCGGAAACGACTCGACGGCACTTAACAACAACAACAACAACATTTTCTTTCATGTTATTCCTGATTTCTTTGTTCCATATAATTTTCTGTGCTGAGCTCATTATGTTTATGAATAATATTATCACTTCCTTCATTGCTATTGTTTTGTTATTGTTGTTAGGTGTCATTGAGTTTTCTCCGACTCATGGTGAACCTAGGCACAGCAGAATTAAACACTGTTTGGCCTTGTACCAGCCTCACAGTCCTTGCTATACTTAAGCCCATTGTTGTAGCCACTGTGTCTATCAATTTTGTTGAGGACTTCCCCATCTTTCATTGACCTTCTACTTTACCAAGCATGATATCCTTGTCTAGGGAATGGTCCCTTCTGACAACATGACCAAAGTAGGTGAGATGAAGTATGGCCATTCTTGCTTCCAAAGAGCATTCTGGCTGCACTACCTCCAGGACAGATTTGTTAGGTCTTTTAACAGACCATGGTACTTTCAGCATTCTTGCCAGCATCTTAATTCAGAAACATCAACTCTACTTTGGTCTTCCTTATTCATTGTCCAGCTTTCATATGCCTAAGAGATGATTGAAAATACTATAGCTTGGGTTAAGTGTACCTTAGTCTTCAAGAAATATATCTGCTCTTCAACTCTTGAAAGAGGTCTTTTGCAGCAGATTTGTCCAATGCAGTATGTTGTCTGATATCTTGACTGCTACTTCCATTGGTGTTGACTGTAGAACTAAGTAATTTGGAATCCTTGACAACTTCAATCTTTTCTCCATCCATCGTGAAACTGTTTATTGGACAATTTGTGAAGATATTTCTTTTTTTATGTATTGAGGTGTAATGCATACTGCAGACTGTATTCTTCAATCTTCATCAGTAAGTGCTGCAAATCATCCTCACTGTCAGCAAGCAAAGTTTCATCATCTGCATATCACAGGTTGTTAATGAGTCTTCTTCCAATCCTGGTGACACCTTCTTCATATAATCCAACCTCTCAGATTATTTGCTCAGTATACAAGTTGAATATGTATGTTTAAAAGATACAACCTTGACATACTCTTTTCTTGATTTTAAACCATGCAGAATTCCCTTGTTCTATTCAAATTACAGCCTCCTAATCTATGCACAGATTCCTCATAAGCACAATCAAGTGTTCTGGAATTTCCAGTCTTCTCAGTGTTATCCACAATTTGCTATGTACCACATGACTGTATGCTTTTGCATAGTTAATAAAACATAGATAAACAACTTTCTGGTATTTGTTTTCAGCCAAGATTCATCTAACATAACTGATGATATCTCTCATTCCATGTCATCTTCTGAATCCAGCTTGCATTTCTGGAAGTTCTCTGTCAATATACTGTTGTAACCATTTCTGAATTATCTTCAGCAAGATTTTACTTGCATGTGATATTAATTATGTTGTTCAATAATTTCCACATTCTGTGGGAACACTTATCTTTGAAATGGGTATAAATATGGATTTCTTCTTGTCGCTTGGGCAGCTAGCCAACATTCTTGGCATACACAAATGAGTGGCTCGAGCTCAGCATTCATTTGTTGAAATATCTCAATGGATATTCCATCAATTTCTGGCACCTCTATTTATTTATTTACCAGTTTCTTCAGTGCAGCTTTGATATCTTCCTTAAATACAATTGGTTCTTGAACATATGTCACCTCCTGAAATGAATGAACATGTGCCAGTTCTTTTTGGTAGAGTGACTCTGTGCATTCCCTCCATCTTCTCCTGGTGCTTCCTGCATCATTCAGTATTTCGTCTATAGAATCTTTCAATATTGCTACCCGAGGCTTAATTTTTTTCTTCAGTTCTTTCAACTTGAGAAATGCTGAGTGTGTTCTTCCCTTTTGGTTTTCTAACTCCATTTCTTTGCCCATTTCATTATAATTATTGACTTTACCTTCTTGAGCCACTCTGAAATTTTCTGGTCAGCCTACCTCAGTCCATTTTAGTTCACTGATGCTTAAAATATCTATCTTTACCCATTTAATTTCATTTTTCACAACTTCAATTTTCCTAGACTCATACTTTGTACATAAAATGTTCTGATTATTTTTGTATATTTGTATCTTTTCATTTTCATGTGGAGTCATGACACATAAGCAATTGAGTATTCAGAAAACTATCATGTCACTAAAGTTGACTTTACTTTGAGGAGGTAGCTTTCTCTAGTTTTATTTTGAGTGGCTTCCAACCTGAGGGGCTCATCTTCTGGCACTATATAAGACAGTATTCTACTGCTTGTCATAAAGTTTTCACTGGCTAATTTTTTCAAAAGAAGAATTGAGTGGAATTCATTTCCACAAAGAATATATAAGATTTATCCTGAAGTATAATATCCATATGCCTACAAGGAAGACCAGTTAATACTAATATTATTCAAATTTATTCACCAACCACCAAATCCAAAGATAAGAAAATTGAAGATTTTACCAATTCCTGCAGTGTGAAATTGACCAAACATGCAGTCAAGATTCACTGATAATCCCTAGTGATGAGAATGAGCAAGTTGGAAACAAAGAAGGATCACCAGTAGTTGGAAAGTATGTCTTTGGTGATAGAAAAAATGCTGGAGATCTCATGACAGAACTTTGTAAGACCAATGATTTATTCACTACAAATACCTTTTTTCAACAACACAAATGGCAGCTATACATGTGGACTTCACGAGATGGAGTACACAGGAATCAAACTGACTACATTGTGGCAAGAGACAATGGACAAGCTCAAAATCTTTAGCCAAAACATGGCCAGGAGCTGACCGTGGAAAAGACCATCAACTGCTTATATCCAAGTTCAAGTTGAAGCTTACGACAATTAAAACAAGTCCATAAGAGCCAACATATGATCTTGCTTATACTCCTCCTGAATTTAGAGACTATCTAAATAATAGTTTTAATGCATCAAACAGCAATGACTGAAAACCAGATGAATTGTGGGATGACATCAAGAGCATCATCCATGAAGAAAGCAAAAGTCATTATAAATACAAGAAAGGAAGAAAAAAACAATATGGATGTCAGAAAAGACTCTGAAACTTGCCCTTGAATGGAGAGTAGTTAAAGCATATGGTAGAGTTGACAGGACAAAAGAGCTGAACAGATTTCAAAGAGGATGGAGTCAATTATTATAATGAAATTTGCAAAGACATGGAGTTCAAAAACCAAAAGGGAAGAACATGTTCAGTATTTCTCAAGCTGAAACATCTGGGAAAAATATTTAAGCCTCAAATTATAATACTGAAATATCCCATGGGCAATATGTTGAATGATGCAAGCAACATCAAAAGAAGATGGAAACACTGTACAGAGTCACTATACTGAAAAGAATTGGTTGATGTCCATCCATTTCAGGAGGTAGCATATGACCAAGAACCAATGGTACTGAAAGAAGAATGGTACTGGAAGAAGTCAAAGTTGCACTGAAGGAATGGGTGAAAAATAAAGCTTTAAGAATCGACAGAATACACATTGAGATGTTTCAACAAATGGATGTCATGCTAGACACACTCATTTGGCTATACTAAGAGATTTGAAAGACAGCTATCTGCCAGCTGACTGGAAGAGGTCCATATCTGTACCCATTCCAAAGAAAAGTGATCCCACAGAACATGGAAATTATAAAACAATATTATTGATATAACACATAAGTAAAATCTTACTGAAGATAATTCAAAAATTTTTGCAGTGATATATTGACAGAGAACTTCCAGAAATGCAAGCTGGATTCCAAAGGGGATGTGAAGCGAGGGATATGATAGCTGATGTACAATGGATCTTGGCTGAAAGCAAAGCATACCAGAAAGATGATGACTTGTGTTTTATTAGCTATGCAAGTCATTTGATTATGTGGTTCGTAACAAGTTTTGGATAACACTGAGAAGAATGGGAATTCCAGAACACTCAATTGTACTCATGAGGAAACTGTACATAAACCAGAGGCTGTCAGTTGAATAGAACAAGGGATACTGTGTTGTTTAAAATCAGAAAGGGAGTGTTTTAGGGTTATGTCCTTTCACTGTAATTTTTCAATCTGTATGCTGAGCAAATAGTCTGAGAAACTGGACTCTGAAGAAGAATATAGTATCAGGATTGGAGGAAGACTCATTAAAAACCTGTGATACACACTCCCTTGCTGAAAGTGAGGATGACTTGGAGCACTTACTGATGAAGATTGAAGACTACAATCTGTAGTATGGGTCACGTCTCAATATAAAGAAAACAAAAATCCTCACAACTGAACCAATAAGCAGCAGCACAATAAATGGAGAAAAGACTGAAGTTGTCAAAGACTTAATATTATTTGATTCTACAATCAATACCAATGGAAATAGCAGTCAAGACATCAAAAAATGTATTGCATTAGGCAAATCTGTTGCAAAAAAAAAAAAAGTCTTTCAAGTGCTGAAGAAAATAGATGTCTCCTTGAATACTAAGATGTGCCTAACCCAAGCCATGATATTTTCAATAGGCTTATATGCATGTGAGAGCTGAGAATGAATAAGAAGACCAAAGCAGAGCTGATGCTTTTGAGTTGAGGTGCTGGCAAAGAATGCTGAAAGTATCAAAGAATGCTGCAAATAGAACTAACAAACCTGTGCTGGAAGAAATGCAGCCAGAATGCTCCTTAGAAGCAAAAATGGCCAGACTTCGTTTCACCTACTTTGGTCATACTTTCAGTAGGGACCGTTCTCTGGAGAAGGATGTCATGCTTGGTAAGGTGGAGGGTCAATGAAAAAGGGGAAGACCCTCAATAAGATGGATTGACACGGTGGCTGCGGTGATGGGCTCAGGTGTAGTAGGGATCATGAGGCTGGCACAGGACTGGGCAGTGTTTCATACTTGTGTACTTAAAGTTGCTGTGAGTCATAGACGCCTGATGGCACGCAACAACACAACCTTTTTTTTTTTTTTTTTTTTTTCAGAAGTATATCACCAAGTCCTTATTCTCAATCTGTTTCAGTCTGGGAACTCTGTTGAAATCTGACTAGGTATAGATAACCATCCTCTTATGGGAGCTCTGGTAGGATAGTACCTAAGGCATTTGACCACTAACCAGAAGGCTGGTAGTTCAAACCCACCAGCCACTCCTTGGAAGGAAGGTTGGGCAGTCTGCTTCCATAGTGATACCACCTCAGAAACCCAAGGAGGGGTCACTATGAGGCAGCTCTGACTCGACGGCAGTGAGGGTGAGAGATGTGAAACATTGGAAGCATAATTTCCAGTATTACAGCAACAGGCAGGCATCCAAAGTGTGACAGACTGACTGACCAATGATGGATACATACACTTATATAAAGTTTTCGTTAAGTTTTGAAAAAAATCAATGGCAAATGTATGGAACACTATCAAACTCTTCCAAAGACTTCTTCCTGCTTTGATAGAGATAGCTGTCTTTTAGGTTTTATATGCACTTTTTTTTTTTTTTAACATCTGTGATTTTGTTTATGTATGCAAAATTTCCCTTATTCCCCACTAAACTA
This sequence comes from Orycteropus afer afer, assembly GCF_000298275.1. Lineage (NCBI taxonomy): Eukaryota > Metazoa > Chordata > Mammalia > Tubulidentata > Orycteropodidae > Orycteropus > Orycteropus afer. Next base: position 485,607 of record NW_006922263.1, on the reverse strand, counting down.
AAAACAATTGCATAAATAACGTTCTATCACTGAAAAGGATGTCTAATAATTTTATATATCTAGGAGCTCTGGTGTTGTAGTGCCTAAGGCACTTACTTGACTGCTAACCAGAAGGCTGGAAGTTCAAACCCACCAGCCACTCCTCAGAAGGAAGATGGGGCAATCTTCTTCCATAGTGATACCGTGTCGGAAACTCAAGGAGGTGTTGCTATCAGTCGGATCCAACTCAATGGCTGTGAGATATCTTTATAGGGAGCACTGGTGGCACAATGCCTAAGGCATTTTGGATTGACACCCTTGCTGCAAGGATGGGCTCACATACAGCAAGGAGTCTGAGGTTGGCACAGGACCAGACAATGTTTTGTTCTATTGTACGTAGGGTTCCTATGAGTCAGAGCCAACGCCACAGCACCTAACAGGAACAATGACTGCATATCTTTATTGTGAACTAAATCACAAAATTGTTAGTAAAAATATTATATTTTATTATAACAAGCTTAATCTTTTAGGTGGAGTCCCTGGGAGGTTCAGAAAGTTAATGTGTTTGGCTGCTAACTGAAATATTGGGGGTTAGAGTTTACCTAGAAGTACCTTGGAAGAAAATTCAACCATTGAGTATCTACAGAGCACAGTTCTTCTGCAATACATATGGGATCACCTTTAGCTGGAGACTACTGGAAAACTTCTGGTTTTAATCTTTTAGGGCTGAAAAGAAATGCTGAAGGTAGGGGATTAGTAGTGCAGGACTGATAAGATTCTAAAGAAAGCGCAATAATTGGCATAACCTCTCTCCCTGCACCTCATTTTCTTCCTTTAGTGAAAGTTAAATGAGATAACACTTACACCACATGAAGTTGATTCTGACACATTGTGGAAATTTTGTGCAACTACATTTTGAATTCTTACCAGAGCGTAGTGAAACCTGGAACCTGTTTTTGACTTATGAAGAACTGTATTGTGTGAAAATAAAACCAAATTACCAATAACCAGTCAATATTCCCGTTTTTTGAATTAAGAATGTATATACCATGGAGTCCTGGAAAGGAAAACTGGGCAATGTACTTCTGTAGAGATACTTTCCAGGAATCCCAAGGGAGGGGTCACTATGATTTGGGACTGACTTGACTGCAGTGAGGTTTTTATTTATTTATTTTTATTTTGGATAATACCATGGAGGGAGAAATGATATGCTATGTTCTTTTCTAAATTCTTCATGAGTGTTCATTTCAAATTTAAAAAAAAAAAAGAAACAAATAAATCTATGGGGTAATTTTATACATCAGTGGATAAAATGCAGAATAAAACATGAAGCTAACAAATATAGAACCTTGAATCAAATATATGCTTCATAAAACCATCTATGCTTTTACCTACTATCGTATACTAATTTTAAAGAATCAGTGTGGAGGAATTTAAGTGAATTGATAAGTTACTAAAATATTTCAAGAACTTTGCACAGTTTCTTTAATTTATAAAAACAATGACTCAGTGCAGTCTACTCAGATCTTACTCACAGCGACCCCTCCCTGGATCTCCGAGGAAGTATTACTAAGGGTATAGATGGCCCCATCTTCTGAGGAGTGGCTGGTGGGTTTGAACCACCAGCCTTCTGGTTAGCAGTCAAATGCCTTAGGCATTACCCCACCAGAGCTCCTATAATAACAATAGTAAAATATATCAAATTAATAGTAAAAATAACAGCAGTCAATACCATTCTGGAAAGCCCATAGATAAACATTTATTTGGGCAATCCACTTCTGTAGTGATATCACCTCAGAAACCCAAGGAAGGGTAGCTCTGAGTCAGTCTGACTTGACGGCAAACGACAACAACAAGAACAACAAGGAGTTTTACATGTATTACCTTATTTAATCCCAATAAATATCTGTTATGTGTTATGTATCTATTTCACTGGTGAGAAAAATGGGAACCAAAGATGAAAAATGTATTACAAAGAGCATTTAAGTAGCAAGTAACAAAGCCAAGATTTGAATGGTTCTTACTCAAATTCTATGTTCTTTTCTTATATATCAGCTTAATTTATTATAGTATGTTAAAAAACTCAATATTGCATTATTAGATTTTCTAACCAAAAAACAAACAGTTGACAAATACACATGATGAAATATTAAAAGTTGAGATCATATTCAATTAATTAGTCTACTAGTTAGTAAGAAGATATTCAATGATTTTTTATAGCAGACATTTACAGTACAATATTTGCTTTCACAAAGGCAGATTTAATTCTAAAATAATAAAAAAATATATATATTATCATTGAGTATTTTTTTGTGTGTCATGTAGTCTATAAGAATGCAGTTAGGTTTATAGCTAAATCAGTGTTTTTCATATCTGTAGGTTTGGTGTTGCAAATAGCAGAGAGGGTGGAAGGAGAAATAAATTGACATCAACCTAAAAATCTCAACACCTGGTGCTCAGTGGTTTCTATTTAAAGTCTACATCTGTTTTTTTGGTAGTTAATAGCTTCCCTAGAGCACATATGAAAAACAAAGCCTACTGGGTGTTTGCACGCATTTACGAATTGTTCTGTTCATTATGCTCAGCAGCTGCTTTCTCTTAACATACTTTCTTTTTAACAAAGAATAAGATTTGGCAAAGTGTTTTAAAAGTAAGGGCAAGGGGGTAGCAGGTCTATAAGGAGTAGAATGAGTTTGCCATAAAATGTTCATTCCTATAGTTAACCTCATTTCACAAAGTCAGTTTAAATAATATAAAGCAAAGGTGAGCAATATATTTTAGGAAAGAAAAAAAATATCTCTTTTTGCAAAAGAGATTGAAATCAGGTTTTATGTGCTTAGATGGTAATAATGGGGATTTAGCCAGATATTTATTTAGAGGGTCACATGGACTCTACTTTTGACCCTTACTTTCTCCACTTCAACATATCTCACTTCGTGAACCTTTTTCATCTTTCCAAAAGACATTTTTTTCTCATCTCCTGGAGAAGTAAGTCTTTTGAAACTGTAGATGAATGGCTACCATAAAAAAGATTGGCTGTCACTATTAATTATAATGTTTACTATTCTCTCTTGTCAGAGTCCTAAATTCACTTTAAGTCATCTATCTCATCTTACAAGATCTGAAATTTATCAAGCATGCAATCAACATGCATTGATAATTATTAGTGATTAGAAGTGAAAGTTGGAAATAAAGAAAAATATCACAATTAGAAAATACAGCCCTGGTGATAAAAGCAATGCAGATCACATGATAGAATTTTGCAAGACCAAGGATCTATTCACTGGAAGTATCTTTTATTCAACAACATATATGGTAATTATACACATGGACCTTGCCAGATGGAAAACACAGGAATAAAATCAACTACATCTGTAGAAAGAGTTGATCTAAAAGTTCAATACCATCAGTCAGAACAAGTCCAGGCAATTACTGTGGAAAGTATCAATCAATCAATCATTCATATGCAAGTTTAAGTTGAACCTAAAGAAAATTAAAGCAAGACAAAAGCACAAAATTTTAAAAACAAGTACAAAGATCTAATGTTTGAACTACAGAATATCCTACCTGAGTTTAGAGACCATCTCAAGAATAGTTATGACACGTTGAACATTAACAACCAAAAATCAGATGAGTTGTGGGATGATATCATGGCATAATTTATGAAGCAAAGCTCATTAAAAAGAGCAAAAAATAAAGATCAAGTTGAATATCAGAAGGGCCTTGGTCTTGAATTTAGAGTAGCTGAAGTGAAGACAAAAAAAAAAAAAATAATGTAAAAGAGCTGAAGAAAGATTTCAAAGGGCAACTCCAGAAGGCAAAATAAAATATTTTAATGATATGTGCAAAGCCCTTAAGTTAGAAAACAAAACAAAAATGGAGAAGATACTTATTATTTCTCAAGCAGAAAGAACCAAATAAAAAATTCAAGCCTAATGTTGCAATATTGACAGATTCTATGCTCAAAATATTGAACACTGCAAAAACATCAAAAGAAGATGGAAGGAGCATGCAGAGTCAATGTCACAAAAATAATCGGTCAATGGTCAGTCATTTCAGAGATAGGATATGATCAAGTACTGATGGTAATGAAGGAAGAAGTCCAAGCTATACTGAAGGCATTTGTGAAAAACAAGTCTTCAGTAATTGATAGAATAATAATTGAGATGTTTCAACAAATGAATGCAGTGCTAGAAACACTCATTGTCTGTGCCAAGAAATTTGGCCAACTAACTGGATCTTCCTATTGTTGATTTCTAATTTGATAGTATTATGATCTGAGAGGGAGCTCTGGTAGCATAGTGGCTAAGACACTTGCCTGCTAACCAGACGGCTGGCAGTTCAAACCCACCAACCACTCCTCGGAAGGAAGGTTGGACAATCCTACTTCCGTAGTGATACTGCCTCGGAAACCCAAGGAGGGGTCGCTATGAGTCGGGTTTGACTCGACGGCACATAACAACAACAACAACAACTGGAAGAGATCCACATTTGTAGTAATTAAAAATAAAGGTGATCCAATAGATTACAGAGATTATGAAATAATATCATTAATATCACAAGCAGGTCAAATCCATCAAGAAATTCCCAGAAATTCAAGTCAAATTCAGAAGGGGATGTGGAAAACGGATATCAGCTAATGTCAAATGGATATTGGCTAAAGGGAGAGGACTCCAGAAAGACGTTTACATGGCTTTTATTAAGTATATAAAGTCATTTAGTTGTGTGGATCATAACAAATTATGGATAGTATTGCAAAGAATAAGATTTTTAGAACAGTTAATTGTGCTCATGTGGAACATGTACATAGAATAAGAGGTAGTCATTTGAAAAGAACAAGAGGATACTGAGTGTTTTAAAACAAGGAGCAGTGTGTGCCAGGGTTGCATTTTCACCATACTTATTCAATCTGTATGCTGAGCAAAGAATCAAAGAAGCTAGACTATGTAAATAAGAATGCAGCATCAGTATTGAAGGAAGACTTATTATCCACCTGGGATATGCAGATGACAAGACCTGCCTGCTGAAAATGAAGAGGACTTGAAGCACTTACTGATAAAGATCAAAGACTACAGATTTCAGTATGGATTATATCTCAATATAGGGAGCTCTGGTGGCATAGTGCCTAAGCCATTTCTAGAAGGCTGGCTGTTCAAACCCATCAGCCACTCCTTGGAAGGAAGACTGGGCAATCTACTTCCATAGAGATACTGACTGCCTCGGAAACCCAAGGAGGGGTCACTATGAGTTGGACTCAACTCAATGGCAATGTTTTTTTGTTTGTTTGTTTTGTTTTTTTAATAAGGTAAACAAAATTCCTCAAAACTGGAGCAAAGTGACATCATGAGGAATGCAGAAGAAAAAATTGAAGTTGTTAAGGATTTCATTTTACTTGGATCCACAATCAAATCTGAAGGAAGAAGCAATCAATAAATCAAATGACATATTTCATTAGGCAAATCTCCTTCAGAATATTTTTTTTTTTTTTCAGTGTTAAAAACAATTATGTCACTTTGAGGACTAACTCACTCCTTTACCAAAGCCATGATATTTTCAGTTGTCTCATATGAATGCAAAGGCTGGACAATGAATAAGGAATACTGAAGAAGAATTGATATGTTTGAATCATGCTATTGGCAAAAAAATTTGAATATACTAAGGACTGCCAGAACAAACAAATCCAGTTTGAAAGATACGTGGTCAGAATGCTCCCTAGAAACAATGATTCATCTCATGTATTCTGGACATATGATCAGGATCCAGTCCCTGGAACAGGACATTGGGCATTGTAAAATAGAGAGTAACTTAAGAAAAGAAAGACCCTTAATGAGATGGATTGACACAGTGGCTATAACAATGGGTTTAAACATAACATTGACAGTGAGGACGACACCGGACTGGGCAGTGTTTTCTTCTGTTGTACATGGCGTTGCTATAGTCAGAACAGACTTGTTGACACCTAACAACAACAACAACATTTTATGAGTCTGAAAATTCTCTGACCTCATAGAAATTGTGCAGGCAGAATATAAATCTTATGAGATTCATATTTCATACACAACCTAGTGTAAACAATCCATACACATGCTCTTTATATGTGCCATGTATTTCTGTATATATGTATTTGATGGTGGAGCTCTGGTAGTGTAGTGCCTAAGGCATTTGACTGCTAACCAGAAAACTGGCCATTCAAACCCATCAGCCACTCGTGGGAAGGAAGATTGAGCAATCTACTTCCATAGAGATACACCCTGGAAACCCAAGGAAGGGTTGCTGTAAGTTGAACTGTCTCCAGGACAGTGAGCTTGTTTTTTTTATTTTATTTTATTTTATTTTTTTGGTATTTCATGTACTGTGAATGAACTGTTTGTATAATTATTCCCTTTCTCTGAGTGCATGCTTCATAAACACCAAACTTGATCTTTTCCTTCACTGTAATTATATATCTGATTTCTAACTCTATTTTTTTATTCATTAAGTATTAATTTTGTTCCACCTTATCTCAGATATTTTGTTATATTGAGAAATATAATAGTTAATAGAAATATGCCTGTTCAAGGAGCTGACTTTTATAATATAAGAAAATAAATATGATGTATGGGATTGTGTGCAAACACAAATGTGGACATAAATAACTGGTTTGGTGGGAAATGAATAAGAGTTCATATTTATTCAGTGAAGGAGTCACATTATAGTGATATGAACACTACATGTAAGAGGCAGATGTAGAGAAGCCAATAGGACACGTGGGGAATACAAGGAATGCGAAGGAGTCTGAGAGAGAATGTGGTGGTAAAGATCAGACTATGATTTGTCTACTGGCAGTATAGATTTTGAGGACCTAACAAAAAAAAATCCCATTGTCACTGAATTAATTCCAACCAATAGGACTCTATAGACTGGATAGAACTGTCCTGTAAGGTTTCCAAGCAGAGTACCTGGTGGGTTAAAACCTTCAGCCTTTCAGTTAGTAGCTGTATACTTAAATAGTGAGCTACCAGGATTCCTCGTTTTAAGAATGGATATGTGGAGTTTAGCAGAATAGGTCTGACAGTTTAAAGCTTTGCTTTAATATATAGTCTGTTGCCCAGACATATTCAAATTACTTGCACGCTTCTTAGAAATGCAGAATATCAGTTTATACCTAGACTTATTGAATGAAAATCTGAATTTTAAGTAGTTCTCATATCATATGAGTTGTATGCAAATTATTTCAAGCACCCCACATGTCTTGAAAGGAACTGCATGAAATTAGAGGTGTTTACCAAAGTTTTTCAGGGTAGAGGAAGCTGGAAGAGATATATCCTGGAAATATAAAAGGATTTCCACTAATTAAAATATTTCCATAGTGAGATAAAGAAGATGACTTGTTAAATATGTTTTTCTTTAGTTTTGTTTTGTTTTTAAACAAATAGACAATCTTTCATTTTCTGGTAAGATTCTGCTTCAGATTATTACAGAAAGATAGCTCTGGAAAATTATGCTAAAATGAATTTCAAACGTGCATAATGAATAGTTTATACCCTGGAATTGTAAATTGCTTTTATGTCAACATTGAGTTTGATTGTTCTTGAAAAAAAGGGAGGGGGCGCTATCAGTATACTACATACTGGGATTTATCTTTTATATTATTTACTCCAGCTCTGGTTCTTTAAAAAATCTTGAATTATTTTAAATTAGTATGTGAAATGAAATCAATCACACATAAGAAGGCTGTAATTCAGCCTAAGAATGAGAATGGCTTATAGAGTTTTATCAGACTAGGGTCACTCAAAGTTCAGATAGTTTTGGGCAATGTTGGTTGAAGATACTTCTCAGAAGAGGAGGGGACTGTTTTCTTTCATTAGCAGTTATTGTTTGGCAATTTGTATACTCTCAAGTTGGGTAGAGACAAACAATTTCTAAATTCATGTGCAAGAGTAAATGGGAGAAAGAGAAGTAGGACACAAGAGAAACAGTGAAAAATATTGGTCCTATTACATCTTTCATAATTAGGATAATGTTTTAGCCTAAGTGATATATATGTAATATTTAGATATTTCACATATATGACACTTGCTAGAGTCTCAGTTCAGGCTTATCTGTTTCTGTAATGATAGTCAGCCCTCAAGTTTCTAATACTTACACTGTAGTTAATAAGAAAAATTTAGGGATTAGACAAACCTATTAAAGCCCTGTAATATAAGAGATCTTGACAGATTCCAGTGAAATACTTTGAAACAGCAAAACCATCATATTCTTTTATCTCCTTACATTGTTGACCTGATCCTCCCCACTCTCACCCTTGGTTCTTATTCTAGCATGCTAAGGATAAGGTTCTTTGAAAGCTGCTTACACATGTCTAAAATAAAGCAGGTCTGGTCAATAATTGCCCTCAAAACCATAAGCCTAATTAACTAGGAAGAAGAAATCTCTAGTTATAGCACATAAAATTGTTTTGGTATTACTCGATCAAACCATTGGCACAGAGTGCTTTAATTTAGTGAATGGCAGTAAATATCAGATCCACAAAACCCAAAGCATTCTATTTTAGCTCAAATGATGCTTCTCACAATATAACCTTTTGAGGAAAATAATTTCCAGCATGTGTGCATTTATCTCCCAGTCCTTTGAGTTGAATGGCAGACACAACACAGGGCAGGCCAGCAAGAATCAGCTGAAAGGGTGCAGCGCATCAGGAAGAGAATCAATAAGGGTATGCATTACCTAGGAGCTCTGGTAGCATAGTGCCTAAGGCACTTGACTGCTAACCAGAAGGCTGGCGGTTCAAACCCACTAGCCACTCCTCGGAAGGAAGGTTAGGCAATCCACTTCCATAGTGATACTGCCTTGGAAACCCAAGGAGGGGCCACTATGATTCAGGACCGACTCGACGGCACCTAACAACAACAACAACATGCATTACCTAATTTAGTTGTTGTTGTTGTTGTTATTTGCCATCGAGTCCCGACTCATAGCAACCCCTGCTTGGGTTTCCGAGGCAGTATCACTATGGAAGTAGGAATGCCCAACCTTCCTTCCGAGGAGTGGCTGGTGGGTTTGAACTGCCAGCCTTCTGGTTAGCAGTCAGGTGCCTTAGGCACTATGCTACCAGAGCTCCTAGGCAAACCTAGTTCTTTGGAAGTTTGATTAACATAGTTGACAAAAAATTGCTATCTACCTATCTATCTGTCTTTTAGGTTTTTTTTTTTTTTTTTCCCTGAAATGCATAGCTAACTTTTCTTATAGATGGAGAAGCCCCAAAGCCAAGGCAAAGGCAAAATTTGGGCAGAAGCAAAGTTTTATTAAATGGTTTACAGAATGTTGCTTTTTTGTTTTTCCATGGAAATAGACAGGTTGTCTTCATTTTAATTCTCTTTCCTAATGTGGGTCTATGAGGTCTAGTCATTATGCTGCTCCCAGAAGTGAGAAAAAAGGCCTGAAAGTGTTTGTGGCTGGTGATTAACCATCAGAACAGTCTCTGGGTGAACAGTTATTTTCAACCAAAAAGACAATTTCAGAGACACTTAATCACAGTGTATTAAAATTACTCTGAATAGTAGCAAACTCATCCAGGAAGCCAAAGAAAAGTATCACACTAAAAATTTTAACACATGTTAATTAGAATCTTAAAATAAAATTTAAACATTTACTTTGTTTGCAGAAAATATTCAGAGAAAAATATAATTTCAAAACTCAACTTCAAATGAATAATAGATGATTTGGCAAAATCATTAGCCATCTGCTGCCTTATATTTCTACTGTATTGTGACAAGCATGATGAAACAAATTTGACATTTTGATCAGTGTTTGATATTTCCTATCTCTCTAATATTTGTCTTTGTATTTCAGTAAGAAAAAATAGTTCAAACTGTGATAGATTAATGGACAAAAGCTTTCAAAAAGACATTTAATGAACATGAACACCCAAAATACCTTTAAAATGTGCTCAAACTTTCTTTTGTAAAATAATTGAAAAATAAATAATAACTTTCCAAATTAAATTGCAAAATTAAAACATTTTCTCATTTATTTTATTAATAACAAAACAGTGTTAGACAATTGACATTATGATAAGTATTTAAATTCTTATAAAATTTTTGAGAAATAATTTATTAGCATTTTAATCTGCATATATCTTCAAAGCAATTTTTCTGTCAAAAATTTATCCAAAAGTAAATACATATAACTTGTTAAAACTATGTTATAGCACTGGTTATTGCTTTGTTACTTATAATGGAAAACATGTTTAAAATAACTAGCATCCAATTGGAAGATTGTCAAACAGATAAAACAGATATCTACACTGTAATAACATAATACCTTCAGAAGGAGAAGATAAGGCTAGTATGTACTGAAATGGGAATATATGCATTATATAATATAAAGAAGCAGGAAAACATTAAGCTATTAATTCTACCTTTTAAAAAATATAAATGAAAATTTCTCTTAATCCCACATATTCCATTAGCTACTACTCATTTTACTGTTCCCTTTTATAATCAAACTTCTCAAAAGAGTACCTTCCCTCACTGTTTCCAAATACTCTTTTCCCATTCTCTTTTAAAACACTTTATCTTGCTTTCTGACCACACCAAATCACTGAAATCTGTCTCTGGCACAGTCAACAATGACATCAAGTTTGAGAAATCCAATAACTCCTTCCAGCAGTATATTCACAGGGAACTTCCAGAAATGCAAACTGGATTCAGAAGAGGACGTGGAAGGAGGGACATCATACCTGATGTCAGATGGATCTTGGCTGAAAGCAAAGAAGACCAGAAATACCAGATGGTTACTTGCATTTTATTGACTACATAAAGGCATTTGACTGTGTGGATCATAATAAATTATGGATAGCATTAAGAAGAGTGGGAATTCTAGAACACTTAATTGGGATCATGAGGTAGACCAGGAGGATGTCATTCAAACAGACCATGGAAATATTGTGTAGTTTAAAATTGTGAAGGGAAGATGTTATGCTTATATCCTTTCGCCACATTTTCTCAATCTGTATACTGAGCAAATAATGGGAGAAGCTGACTGTATGAAGAAGAATGTGGCAACAGGATTGTAGGAAGACTCATTAACAACCTGTGATATTCAAAGGACACAACCTTGCTTGTTGAAAGTGAAGATGACTCAAAGCACTTACTCACTAAAGTTAAAGGCTACAATCTGCAGACAGTATGGATTACACCTGAACATAAAGAAAACAAAAATCCTCACAAAGGGGCTTATAAGCAGTCAAACACCTTAGGCACTACACCTCAAGAGCTCCTAGCATCATGATGAATGGAGAAAAGTTTGAAGTTGTCAAAGATTTCATATTGCTTGTTTCCACAATCAACACCAATGGAAGCAGCAGTCAAGACATCAGAAGACATATTGCACTGGGCAAATCTGCAAAAGTCCTCTTTAAAGCGCTGAAGAGCAAAGGTGCCTCTTTGAAGACTAAGGTGTACCTAAACCAAGCTATGGTGTTTTGGATTGCCTCATATGCATGTGAAAACTGGACAATGAATAACGAAGACCAAAGTAGACTTGATTCTTTTGAGTTGTGTTGGCAAAGAATAGAGAAAGTAGCATGAAATTCCAGAAGAACTAGCAAATCTGTCTGGAAAATGTGCAGCTGGAATTCTCCTTGGAAGTGAGAATGACCAGACTTTGTCTTACCTATCTTAGTCATGTTGTCAGAAAGAACCATTCCCTGGAGAAGAATATCATGCTAGGTAAAGAGGAGGGTCTGTTTAAAATTGAAAGACTCTCAACAAGGTGGATTGACACAGTGGCTGCAACAATAGGCTTAGGTACAGCGCAGGGCCAGGCAGTGTTCCTTTCTGTTGTACGTAGGGTCACTATGAGTGGGAGCTGACTCCATGACACCTAACAACAAACATTTTTCCAGTATTCTGTATTTTCAACCAAGATTCATCTGACATTAGCAATGATATCCTTCTTTCATAGCCTCTTCTGAATGTAGCTTGAATTTCTGGAAGTTCCTTGTCAATATAGTCCTGCAACCATTTTTGAATTATCTTCAGCAAAACTTTACTTGTGTGTGATATTAATGATATTGTTTGTTAACTTCCACATTCTGTTAGATCACCTTCTCTTGGAATGGGCCCACACAAGGATCTCTTCCAGTCAGTTGGTCAGGTAGTCGCTGACTTTGAAATTACTGGACATAGATGAATAAGTCCCACCAGAGCAGAATTAGTTTGTTGAAACATCTCAGTGCGTATGCTGTCAATTCATCCAAACCAAACCAAACTCACTGCCATCGAGTTGTTTCCGAATTGTAACGACCCCTGCTTGAGTTTCTAAGGTGGTATCTCTATGGAAGTAAATTGCCCAATCTTCCTTCACAGGAGTGACTGGTGGGTTTGAATTGTCAGCCTTCTGGTTAGCAGTCAAATGCCTTTGGCACTATGTCACCAAAGCTCCCACCTGTCAATTCATGTCAATTCATAGAGCCTTGTTTTTCTGCCAATTCATTCAGTGCAGTTTCAATTTCTTCCTTCAATACTATTGATTCTTGACCATATACCACCTTCTGAAATAGTTGAACATCTATCAATTCTTTTTTATTCAATTACTTTGTATATTCCTCCCATCTTCTTTTGATATTTCATGCATCATTCAATCTGTTGCCCATAGATTCCTTTGACATTGCATTTCTGTGGCTTGAGTTTTTTCTTCAGTTCTTTCGGCTGAAGAAATGCCAAGGATGTGTCCTCTTTTGGTTTACTAACTTCAGGTCTTCACACAGTTCATTATAATAATTGTCTTAGTCTTCTCAAAATACTCCTTGAATTCAGTTCAGGACTTTTATCTTGTCATTTCTTCCAATTTCTTCCATTTGCTTTAGCTACTTCCTGTTCAAAAGCAAGTTTCAGATTCTCCTTTGACATTTACTTTGGTCTTTTCTTCATTCCCAGTATTTTAAATGACCTTTTGTCTTCTTCATATATGATGTTCTTGATGTTATCCCACAATTTGTCTGGTTTTCTGTCACTGGTGTTTAGTGAGTCAAATCTGTTCTTCGGATGGTCTCTAAATTCAGGTGGGATACAAATAAGGTCATATTTTGGTTCTTGTGGACTTGTTTTAACTGTTTTTAACTTCAACTTGAACTTGCGTGTGAGCAGCTGATGGTCTGTTCCACAAACAGCTTCTGGCCTTGTTTTGGCTGAAGGTATTGAATTCCTCCATTGCTTCTTGCCACAGATGTAGTCAATCTGATTCCTATGTACTCCATCTGGTGAAGTCCACATATATAGCCACTATTTATGTCATTGAAAAACAATGTATTTGTGCTGAGTAAGTCATTGGTCTTGTAAAATTCTGTCATGTTATCTTCAGCGTCATTTATATCACCAAGACCAGGAGCTGATTGTATATCTTGATTGCATGTTAGGTCAATTGCAGACTTCAGAAGTTGGTAAAAATCTTCAATTTCCTCATCTTTGGTTTTAGTTGTTGGTGCATTGATTTGAATAATAGTATTATCTGGCCTTCCTTGTGGGCATAGATATTATCCTATCACTGACAACATTGTACTTCAAGATAGTTCTTGAAACATTTTTTTTTTTTCTGATGAAAAATGTTATGCCATTCCTCTTCAATTTGTCATTCCTGGCATAGTAGATCAAGTGATTGTCTGATTAAGTATGGTCAAATCCAGTCCATTTCAGTTCACTAATTCTGAGGATATCAATCTTTATGCATTCCATTTAATTTTTGACAACTTCTAATATTCCTAGAAATATACTTTGTATATTGCATGTTCTGATTATTAATGGATTATTTGCAGATTTTTAAATTTATTTTTTAATTTTTTCCCTATTTTGAATCATGCTCCACCAGGGAATAGAGCTCACAAAAGGTTTACTCCATCCGTGTCATTAAGGTTGACTCTACTTTGAGGAGGCCGGTCTTCTCCAGTCATTTTTTGAGTTCCTTAAGACAATGGTTCAGGGCTATTCATAAAACTTTCCACTAATATATCAGATGGTGTTTCACTACTTTCATAACATTTTCCTTGGTCAGTTCTTTGAAAAGTGGATGATCTCTTCATTCTTCCCAGTCTGTCATGGTCTGGAAACGCAACTGGAATTCAAATTAGTGACCTGGCTGGTATTTGAAATGCCAGTAACATAGCCTCCAGACTCACAGCAATGTGCTAGCCACCACAATACAACAAACTGACAGGTTAGAGTGGATAATTGATTATAAAATTGTGTATAATGTACTATCTTCCTGTTTGTCATTTCTTCTTCTATGGCTCCCAAAGAATGTAACCATATTGTCAGTTTCTCCCTGCAAAGTTTATTTACCCCATAAGTGCCTCACTGGACAGAATCTACTATGATCTCACACTGGCTATCATTCACTTATTGCTTAAATTGTGTCCACAAGAAACAAACTCAAGGTTATGGATCTGTCCCCAGATAGCCACATCTCCTTTGCTTTTCTTCAGCAGAATGTATTTTCCAAATTTTAAAATCCTCTTTCAGGTGTTAAATACTAGTCATTTGGTTCCCTGAAACTCAATTGCAGTGATGCTAAATAATGTTTTCTGATTAAGCAATTTTATGCTCCTTTCTGTATCTTGAGTCAGGAGGCAAATTCTCCAACCTACAGAATTGTGGAAGTGAAAATTAATAGAAAACCAACAGATTTCTATGGGACAATTGTGTTTAAAGTCGTCCAATAACTTTTTATACCTTTAGTGTAAATTTGAAGAAGTCCTGGTGGCACAGTGGTGAAGCGCTTGTGTCTGCTAACCAGAAGGTATGTGATTTAACACACCAGATGTGCCAATCTGTTTCTATTACAATTACAACGTTGGAAACCCTGTAGGGGAGTTCTACTCTGTCCTTTAGGGTAGTTATGAGACAGAGTTGACTGAAAACAAGGGGTAATGTGGTTTAGAGTTTCAAAAGTGGTAGAAAGTGTGTTCAAAATTTTGCTTTGAATATCTGCATTTTACTTTGGCCAAAAATCCACTGCCATGGAGTCAGATGCAACTGATACCATCCCCTTCTTGGGTTTCCAAGGTAATATCACTACGGAAGTAGATTGTCCAACCTTCCTTCTGAGGAGTGGCTGGTGGATTTGAACCTCCATCTTTCTGGTTAACAGTCAAGTGCCTTAGGTACTATTCCACCAGAGCTCCTTTACTTTGGCCTGTTACTTGCAAATATTGAATCATTATTATATTTGTATTTGGTTATACTTACAGTTATACTCCTTACTGTGCGTACTTCTAAAGATATTTTTCTTCTTATGCCATTGAAGAAAACTATCTATTTTTTATATATGTGGGGGGGGGGGAAGGATTCAGGCTAATCAACTAATTCTTGTAAACTCCATAGCTAACAGGAATTACAGGTCTATTTGAATCCAGATTTCTATTTTATTTTCATTGTGTTTATGCAACATCACTAGTAAAACAAAGTGCTGAAAGGCAGTAAAGTTTATCTTACTGTAATATAATTTGTGTTTGTATGTGTGGTTACAAACATATTTTTGCTGTAGTTCTAAAGTTTTATTTCCAGCTCATCTCTTTGCTATTATACTGATGTGAATTAATATCTATTATTCTATAGTTAAAGACAGAGTTAGCAAAAGCCTTTCATTGCTGTGATCATCAGCATAGCAATATTTTTCTAAGCAGATAAGCAACACATTTATACATTGCAGCCTTAGGGGTATGTGTCATTAATTACACAGACACAGAAGCTGACATGTGATTAATTAGAAGTGGGAAATCTATTCTTCAGGTGACCAGAAAAACTCCTTTCCTTGTCAGTGTTTATCTCTTTCTCTAAGCTAAATTTTCACCAAAAAAACCCTGAGAATAATATTAACAGTTATTCTCAGGTTTTTTGGTTTTTTTTTTTTTGGTGAAAATTTAGCTTAGAGAAAGAGATAAACACTGACAAGGAATATTAACAGTAGGAGCTCTGGTAGCATAGTGGCTAAAAGCACTTGACTGCTAACCAGAAGGCTGGCGGTTCAAACCCACCAGCCAATCCTCGGAAGGAAGGTTGGGCAATCCTACTTCCATAGTGATGCTGCCTTGGAAACCCAAGGAGGGGTCGCTATGAGTCGGGGCCGACTCGACGGTACATAACAACAACAACAACAATATTAACAGTATACCATTGAAGAAAAGACAGATGACCCAGAACATTTCACAATTAAGAACCTACCTATTTAAAAGAGTTACTGCCAAAGTTATTTGAGAAAACAGATTTTAAAAAAAAAAGCCAAAATAAAACAAAACAAAATACTACAGAATAATTTCACTTATAAAAGTTAAGGGGAAAAAAAATTAATAATCTGAGATTTTTTGTTGTATAGCTTAATTTCAAATGCCAGAAATGAAACGTTTCTACATTTGGGATTATAATGTAAAAAATCAATTTTTTTTTTTTTTTTTTCTCGTCGTATATCCTAAACTTAATCAACTTCAAAGGAAGGCTTGACTTTTCCCTGTGGACACAAGATAGGTCAAATATGAGAGACAACCAGTGTGAAACCATTTTAGGTACTGCCCACTGGCTCACTTTGAGGGCCAAATCCTTCTCTTACTTCTTTTCAAGAATTTTAAGGCTTTCAGATTTTCTTTTCAGATTTTCTTCAACAATGAGCCTCACAGTTTTTGATCCAAGGAGATTGAGGTGTTTTTTTTTTTTCTCCCACTTTTGTGATGATAGCTTCATGGATGAAAATCATCATAAAGCCACTTTCCAGAAAGTGAAAATCAATTAATTTACCAGGTTTCCCATTTCTTTATTATTTCTGACACCAATTGCCCATGTGGCCCTCTGTCGCTGCCTCTCTTATCCTAGGTATCCAGGGCTAAGACAGACCTTAAAAGTTAAAAATGACACCATCTTTCAGTTCAAAATGTGCTGTAATAGTTTGGAGAACTCATGGAACATATTACGTTCATGACTATCAGTTTTAATATAGTAAAAGAATATTACTTAGGATCATCATAAGAAAGAAGTGCATAGACAAGATCTGGAAAGGTTTTCCATGTGGAACTGCCCTGTCTCAGCTTCCTCCTCCAACTGAAATCTACCTGAGCCTTTGTGTTTCTTGCTTTTTTGTGTAGTTCTTTATAATAGGCTAAAACATGCATCATAATTTATAGCTAGGTTATAAGCCTCCCAAGTCTTTTCTGATCTGGCTAGACCCCATTCGCCAGCACAAATGATCTGGTATGACCTGGAAGTCCCAGGTCAAGACATCTCAATTACTCCAAGGTTTATTTGACCAGAGCTGTGTTGGATTAGGTTCTCTAGAGAAACACAAAAACCAGCAAAGTATATATATATATATA
>NW_006922263.1:467284-467857 GCF_000298275.1 Orycteropus afer afer | reverse complement strand
ATGTGATCCATCATGGGAACCACCACTCACAACTGGAGTCCATCCAAGTTGACACATCTTCAACTATCACAAGAGCCAAGGACAAACACCACCTTGCTTGATAAAGCTATGTCTTTACCCCAAAATTTTAAACTCAGTTGCATTGTTTTGTTTACTTTTTTCATACAAACTAGGAGTAATAAGATTTGAATATGCTTATATATTCTCTGGAGCTCTGGTAACACAGTGCCTAAGGCATCTGACTACTAACCAGAAGGTTGATGGTTCACACCCACCAGCCATTCCACAGTAGGAAGACTGAGCAATCTACTTCCGTAAAGATTTCCCTCCTCAGAAACCCAATGGGGGTCACTATCAGTTGGAATCAACTGGATGGCAGTGAGGTTTGTTGTTGTTGGTTGTTTATCTATTCTATAATGGAAGGAAGGTTGGGCAATCTACTTCTGTGGTGATACTCCCTCAGAAACCCAAGGAGAGCTCACTAGGAGTCGGATCTGACTCGACAGCAGTAAGCATTTTTTTTTTTTTTTTTATCTATGTTATTTATTGTGATTTGGGTGAAGATTTACAGAG
>NW_006922263.1:465701-467184 GCF_000298275.1 Orycteropus afer afer | reverse complement strand
TTTTTTTTTTTTTTTTTATTCTATGTTAGTAGCTATGTCATTCTATTGGTGTTTATAATTATCATGTTGTTGTTGTTATGTACTGTCGAGTCGGACCCAACTCATAGTGACCCCTCCTTGGGTTTCTGAGATGGTATCACTATGGAAGTAGACTGTCCCATCTTCCTTCCGAGGAGTGGCTTATGGGTTTGAACCGCCAGCCTTCTGGTTAGCAATCAAGTGCCTTAGACACTCCGCTACCAGAGCTCCTATAATTCTCATAGCATCCTTATAATCATGAAATATAAACTTATTTTTGTAGGACCTAAAATGTCAAAGGCAAGTAGCCATAAATATCTATCAACATATTTGGCCATCAATTTGCCCAATTTTAAACAATTTTAAAAGTGTGGAAATTAATCTGAACTACTAGAAACTTTTTTGACCAATGAAGTGACTGAAAATTACATTATATAATCTATAATATTGCAGTTATTATATGTTATCTCAAAAAAGACCATTAATTAAAATAAAGATCAAATTATTATAAGCACACTTTCCTATATACACATACAAACACTCTTTAGGTTATAGTAATACAACCCAAACTCACTGCCGTCCTGTCCACTCTGACTTGCAGTAGCTACCACTGGGTTTCCCAGGCCGTAGTTCCTTACAGAAGTAGATTGCCCCATCTTCCTTCCACAAAGCAGCTGTTAGATTTGAACCACAAACCTTCTGGTTAGTAGTCAAATGACTTAGGACTATACCACCAGAACTCCTCACTATAGTAATAGTTATCTAATTTTTTCTTTTTAGTGTTTTTGCACTGTTCTAAATATATTTAAAAGGAAATATCCTTTGAAAAAAACATCTATGCCAGTATCATTTGAGCAAAATATTCAAGATATTATGTTGGGAACTACATGGTTTGCAGTAGTTTCCTCTGAGGTATATATTATTATGCCATTATATAAATTGATACATTGAACCTCTGAAAGATGCCACAACTTCCCTAATGTTACATAAGAGGAACATAACTGAGCACTGATTCCAATGCAGATTTTTTTTTTCTGACTATAAAGCCTATGCTCTTATTCCTTAAACATAATAATACATTTAGGAAATAAAATTCTAGAGATTAAAATAACCTAGAAGGATATATATTTTCATGTGCATTTGTAAATTATCTTCAACTAATGTTCAGTTATCATCTTGCTCTTATTATAATGAAAGGAGGCCCCAACAGATTTAGTAGTTATAATCAAACATACACTAGAATTATAAATGTAAAAAATTATGTGTATATAACTTTCAAATATCAAAGAGATTTGCAAAGTTATTTATCGTGATCACTATCACACCAGCATGGTGTTAATTTTCATTCTTTATTTTGCCCATAAATAATGAGGCCATGTTATATTTATTTTAATAAATTGAAAGAAAATTAAAAATATAATATGAAGCAGAAACAATTAAACTTAACATTGTTGTTGTTGTTGTT
>NW_006922263.1:459083-465601 GCF_000298275.1 Orycteropus afer afer | reverse complement strand
TGCCCAACCTTCCTTCCGAGGAGTGGCTGGTGGGTTTGAACCGCCAGTCTTCCGGTTAGCAGTCAAGTGCTTTAGCCACTATGCTACCAGAGCTCCTAAACTTAACATTAGAAATGGTAAATTTTTGCTTTTTCTTTTTTCAAATTAGAAAACATACCTAGAAATAGAAAATGGCATGGCAGAAGAGAATCTTAAATCCAGTTGCAAAGGTTGTGAGCTTCATAGATCCCAACAAAAATATTTCTTGTGATGAATTTTCCAAAACATTTTAAGATATTCCTAGAGATATTGGAATGTTGTTGTTATGTGCCATGAAGTAGGACCCGACTCATAGCAACCCCTCCTCAGTTTTCCAAGACCATATCACTACGGAAGTAGGTTGCCCAACCTTCTTTCCGAGGAGTGACTGGTGGGTTTGAACCGCCAGCCTTTTGGTTAGCAGTCAGATGCTTTAAGCACTATGCTACCACAGCTCCTCGAGATATTAGAATAACTAGAGATATTGGGAAGAACAATTAAGATAGATATGAAATATTGATATAGATGATTTAATAAAGTAGAATAATGGCTTAGTTTGAGATATATTTGTTTCTGTTCCTAAGTGTTATCTTTGTTTGCCTTGTCATGAATTTAAACAAATCAAATTCTATTAAAAAGAAAAAAGAAAGAAAACCAGGTCATCTTGCTTACCAGAAAATATGACAAAGTAGTAAAGCTGTTTCCAAGGCAAGCTTCAATGTTTAGTGCTTGACAGCAACAGTCTTAAGACATTAGCTACATTTGTTCTGCCATGTGCTTTGTAATGTTGTTCTTGGCTAAGTAACACAGCATAAATGACTCCAAATTCTTGTGATTAATTCATTTTTTTCAGAAATTTTCCAGATTTGGTTTTTGCTGCTCACAACTAAGCACCCTGACTCATCCATGCAAATATCACAATTCAATTTTCCGTAAGAGGATATTAGAATTAGAGAAGTTAACATATTACCTATTTTTATCATGATGTTATTAAAGCTTTCTGAAATGCTGTGAAACTGAATCTAGATCTCAATCTAAGTCCATTTGACCTCAAAGTACATCTGCATTACCACTTGTGGTAGTTAAGTTTGTGTGCCAACTTGGCTGGGCCTGGTTGAGTGGCTAGGCAGATGGATGTGTATTCCCCATGATGAGACTGGTAATCAACTCTATGGTGGAATCTACTGTGAGCAGCTGAGTAGCTGCTTTAGTTAGGGATGTGGTGTGCTTCCCGTATATATGAGGTAGCTTTGGGAATGGTCTCTAGCTTATGGCACGCTTGAACCCTGCATGTAGCCGTGTCATTGTTCAGTAGCCTGCCATACTCTGCCGACCTTGGGACCTTTAATGGACATGAATTAATGGCCGGCCATGTGGTTTGGTAACATTGGGACTGTGCCTTACTACTTGGCAACCTTGGGCTTGTCAGCTTCACCAGTTAGCAACTGAATGAAGAAAAGACTCTAGCTCCGGTGGGCCGAGAGCAGGAGGCAGAGCTGAAGCTCAGGGTTGAGGGGCTTTCCCTTAGCCCCTGGAGCCTGGCACTTTGAACTTGGACTTAAAGCCTCCAAATTGTGAGAATAAACTCCTGTTTGATAAGGCCATCCCACTTGTGGTACTTATTTGTCAGATTGGCGCTAGGTAACCAAAACAGAGTATGGTACCAGGAGAGTGGGGCGTTGCTCTGACAGATACCTAAAATGTGGAAACAGGAGTTTAGTATATCCTGGCCCAAAGTCCTGGCAGAGAGATCCTGGCATGCGGCATGAGAGATGGCAGTAGCAGAGCCCAGAGACCAGCATGAGAGACAACAGGAGCAGAGCCCAGAGAGCATGAGACAGCAACAGCCTTACCACTCCACGAGGAGAAAACTGGATGCCATTGAGTAGGTGGCTTCATGGCAGAGGGGGTTGCCTTGGGGCATTAATTCATAGAAGAGACCATTGTGAGATGGAGGAGCATGTTGGGCAGCCGTGGATCAAAAAAGCTAAGTGAACTTTGGGAGGGAAGATTCCTGGCAGAATGGGTTTCCCTGGGGCATTAATTACAGAAGCAGAGAGACCAAGAAATGGGAACCAGAGCTGCTTCAACCTTAAGGGTAGTACCATGGTTTTGCGGTGGAATCACCACATCCCCCTAGGTTTCAATGAGCCAGACCTTCACAAACTTAGTTCTGGAGCATGGGGCTTCTTGTTCATGTGAGTCAGTGGGATGGAGTCACAGCTGCTGCCCAAGAGAGGGGCCAGGGCTGCCATGCCCAAGAGAGAGAGGAATGGGACCCATCAGGCCAAGGGGGTGAGGTTGCCACTCAGGGACCAGGGGACTGGAGCCACCCAGCGAAGGAGATCCATACAGATGCCATCCATTGATGATCTGTACAGGTGCCAAGTTGACAAGGAGTGGAATTGTGGTAGTTAAGTTTGTATGTCAACTTGACCGGGCCTGGTTGAGTGGCTGGACAGCTGGAAGTAGTATCCCCCATGATAAGACTGGTAATCAACTCCATGGTAGAATCTACTATGAGCAGCTGAGTCGCTTTGGGATGTGGTCCGCTTCCTGTATAAAAGGAACAGCTTTGAGAATGATCTCTCGCTTATGGCACACTTGAACCCTGCATGTAGCCATGTCATTGTTCAGCAGCCTGCCATGCTCTGCCATGCTTGGGACTTTTAATGGACTTTAATTCATGGCCTGTTGTGTGGTTTGGTAACAATAGGACTGTGCCTTTTTACTTGTCAGCCTTGGACTTGTCAATCTCAGCAGCCAGCAGCTGTCTGAGTGAAGAAAAGCCTCTAGCTTTAGTGAGGTACGAGCAGGAGGCAGAACTGAAGCCCATGGTTGAGGGGATTTCAACCAGTTCCTAGAGCCTGGCACTTTGAACTCAGACTTAAAGCCTTCAAACTATAAGAGAATAAACTCCTGTTTGTTAAAGTTATCCGTTTGGTGGTATATTCTTGTCAGAGTGGCACTAGGTAACTGGAACACCACTACACCTAGTTGTGGGATATAATTGAGAGCTATATGAAACACTGACAGATGCCACCACCTAAATATGTTTATTAAATATGTCACATGAAGATAGCTGCATTGAAGTCTTATAACTTAGAGTGTGCACATTATTTTCAAATTATACCACACCCTCTGTCATGATTTTCAAATTATACCACACCCTCTGTCATGATTTGATTATCCATTTTCTGGGGCTATTTTCTAGCTATTAGCATACATTTGAGGAGCGCTGGTGGCACAGTTATTAAGTACTCAGCTGCTAATTTAAAACTTGGTGGTTAAAACCCACCCGCCATTACAGGGAGAAAGACGTAGCAGTCTGCTTCTATAAACATTTCAGCCTTGGAAACCCTGTGGGGAAGCTCTACTTTGCTTTCCAGGGTGGCTCTGAGTCAGAGTCTACTTGATAGAAATAAGTTTGTTTTTTGTAGCATAGATTTTTCATTTACATTATTTATACAGTAGTACACCCTCAGTGGTATCTTTTCTCACCATTCTTTTGTTTCCTGAGTTATATGAGAGCTGCAATTCAGTGCAATCCATTCTTATTTAAAAGTCAACTCTTCTTCATCACAATAAGTAAGAATTACTGCATAGCATATGTAACAAACTCTCAAATATTTTCCAGTATAGTTCAAAATAAGCACATTGCAAAAGAATTTGAGCTACCAATGGGGAAAAAAGAGCAGTCAAAAAGAAACTCAGGCTCTAGACTTAAGGACCTGTGAAGATCATAAAGCAGGGGCACTTGGGTGAAGCAGTGGATCACGGCACACCATAAACAACCCAAACTAGAAGAACAAAACCCTGGCATGCAGTGATTCATTGATTCATTAACTGGAAAGAAAAAGAACACTGTGACTGAGTGATGATGTCTCTAGGATAGTACCTTTGAGCCTAAAGCTAAAGAAACTTGGAAAAGTGAACTTACAAGAAATGAAGTAATGTAAAATGTTAAGGGAAAAGAATACTGGAAATGTTCGGAAAAAACTAAGACAATAATGAACTACAGCTGTTCTGCTCTAGTAGCAGAATCAAAATATAGAAACATTGTGAATGGGGTAATTGCACAAACCATGGCAAACATTCACTTTCAAAAGGAGATCACCTCATTCGGACCTCATCAGTCCTACAGAAAAAACACCTCACATGAAAGTCCAGAGGTTTTTCATAGTTCAGACCTATCTGTCTTTTTTGTCTACCCCTTACCTTGTTTCTGCAATCTTTTTTCTGACTCTCCTTTTAATTCAATCAGATTTTGACTTTGCTGCCATCATGTTCCAAACTTTGTACCTCACTTCACAAGTCTCTTCATCCCTGGCCTTCTCTCTTGCTTTATATTCTACATCAGACATATTTCAGACACACTTTATGTAGATAAAACTGCTTAGCTATGGAAAATATTTTTCAAATTTTTTAGGTGTACTCTTAGAGCATTCATTCCTATTGGAATTGGTACTAACTTCACCTAACATATTGGAAGGAATTAGAAAGAAAAAAATATATATGTATATAATTTATATTATATATTATTGTTGGTATGGGCAGTGGAGTTGGACCCGACTCATAGCAACCCTTCCTTGGGTTTCTGAAGTGGTTGTTGTTGTTGTTGTTGTTGTTATATGCCGTCGAGTCGGCCCTGACTCATAGGTACCCCTCCTTGGGTTTCCGAGGCAGTATCACTACGGAAGTAGGATTGCCCAACCTTCCTTCCAAGGTTTGAACCGCCAGCCTTCTGGTTAGCAGTCAAGTGCCTTAGGCACTATGCTACCACTACGTAAATAGATTGCCACATCTTCCTTCCCAGGAGTGGCTGGTGGATGTGAATCACCAGCCTTCTGGTTAGCAGTCAAGTGCCGTAGGCACTACGCTACCAGAGCTTATATATATACTTATTTTCTAGTTGCCTATATTCTGAAATATTAAGGCATGCCAAGAAATTCAGTTAGTACCACTTGAGAAGTAAAGTGCATTGATTTTATATGTATAGAGCAATAGAAACTTCCTGGAATGCTTTATCCCCAAGAAAAAATTTAAACTTGTGATCCAACAAAAAAGCAGATTTTCCTCAAGAGTAGCTCAACCCAAATAAATGGAAGGAAATTTTATTAAATGAAATTCATAAATTATCTTGTGTTCAGGAATCTAGTTTGCTTCTTTAGATCTACTTCAAAAAAATACAAGGTGTCCAATTAAGGTGATAAATTATAACTTCAGATTTCTATGGAAAACAGTATCCTTTAACGGTGAAATATATGAAAGGTATCCAAGTTCGTAGTAAGTACAGTACTTGAACTATATTATACTTAACCTAGTCCACAGCTGGAGCTAGATCATATAACTAGGTGACACAGTTATGTTTCGAAATCAAGAATGTTTACTGATGAACATTTATTGTACAGGAATGCTCTACAATATACCTTTTCCTCATAACCACCATTCTTCCTAGAATACAAAGTTTTGCTTGCATGGAAACATTTTATTATTATTATTATTCACTTCCTCATACTTTCAAAGGTATGGTTATCCATAACAAAATTAAATGATTTAATGACAGCATTGCATATTTAAAAAAAAAAAATCATTTCTCCTAGCATCCTATTAGTAACTAATTTGGAGCCAACTAAAAAGTAAAATAATAATTTTTGTAAAAAGACTCTTTAAGGATATTATTTTAAAGTTGATATTGCTACAAGGAAAATTCAACTCTCTGTGAAAATACTAATTTATGGTGAGGCTAATTAGATTTTGTCCAATTAATCCAAATCCTTACTAGCACTGGAATTTTCATGAATATTTCCTGAGATAATTAGAGAATTTCTATATATATATAGTGTACTGACATCTCATAAATATCACATTGTGCTTTTATCTTCATATGTGCTCTTTCTCACTAAATATAGAAAAGTGGTAATTGGCCTAAGAACTATCCATTAAACAAGAAGGATGTTAAATATGAAGACTGAATGTCATACATTCATTAAAATATGCAAAGTAAAAATGTTGCTTCTTATTCAGTAATAGTTGTTAAAATGGACAATTTTATGTGACTAACAAGAAATCAAAACATAACCCTGATCCTTAGCTGTTTACTAGAATATCATCATAATAAATAAAGGATATAATTACAATTTGCATAGAAACTAGTAAGAGTGTGATCTTCTCAAACAATCATTTTTTGGAATAAAATTTGTAAAGTAATATCTTTAAAAAATTTAAAATGTTTAAAATTATCTTAAAGAAATACAATATTACATATGTTATAGTTTTAAGAAAGGAAATATGGGTAAAAATGCATTTGAATATGGTTATTAAAACTAAAGTATAGGAGACGGGGCAAGATGGCGGACTAGGCAGAAGGATTGCACAGACCCTCTTCAACAAAGAAAAGGGAAACCAATTAACACAGACACAGAAGATAATCTTGGACCCCTGAGCCTTGAAGGAAAGGATGCAGATTTGGACTAAACCCCAACTAGCAGAAGAATTTG
>NW_006922263.1:439695-440290 GCF_000298275.1 Orycteropus afer afer | reverse complement strand
GTAAGTTAAAATCACGATTCTGTAACAGCTTGTCACTTGCAAATTGATAGTTGAAAAACATGCAGTTTGTTTGTTAGATACAAATGTCCCTATGATGTCCTGCCAGGAAGAGTAGTTACGTTATTGTGCATACTATTTAGGCATCATTTTGATATATATTGTTTTAATACTCCAGACATTCCATACTATTCAATTATATATTTAAGAATTTACTCCAGTGAAAATGTTAGATGATTTGTCACTCTAAATAAGTCCTGTTACATGTTGTTCTGTATGTTTAAGAATAAAGTAAGTGTGAGATATTAAAACAGTAAATCAACAATTTTTCTTACATATTCCACACTACATAAGCCTTTTCAACATAATTTCTATTGAGTTCATTCAGTATTTGATTTGTCTGGCTTTTAAAAGATAAATTCTAGTTGAATGCTACTGATATGTTCTCTAAGAGAGATTTGACTGTTTTCATTACATTTCCTATGGTAGAAAGAATGGGTTGTCACTCAGAAGATGAGGTGAAAGTTGTCAGTGTAGGAGATGTAGCCAGGTCTGTGCTATTTTGTATTGTTTTGGGCACAGATTGAAAGGAGTTTCA
>NW_006922263.1:436935-439595 GCF_000298275.1 Orycteropus afer afer | reverse complement strand
AAAAAAAAATCAGAACATAGAATGTATGAAGAGTGAATCTAGAAAAATCGGAAGTTGTCAAACATGAAATGGAACACATAGATTGATGTTCCAGGCATTAGTGAGCTGAAGTAGACCAGTTTTGGCCATTTTGAATCAGACAACCATAAGATATACTATAAAGGGATTGACAAATTGAAGAGGAATGGTGTGGCATTTATCATCACAAAGAACATATAAAGGTAAGAGAAAAAGGATTCAAAATGGAATCTCACCAGTAAACACCATGATATTTCCCTCTAGCATCTTCCTCCTTGAAAAACTAGGTATAGCAGTTTGAATTAGGGATTTTGGTGCTCTGAACAGCTCACTGAATCAGAGTGCACCAAACTCAGAGGAGCAGAATTAGAAGAAAGGTAAAGGGGAACAAACAAAAGAAGATCTATCCCATGGACTGCAGACAGGCAACTGAGAAAGGCCATTAGAGACTTCCCTGGGGGAGCAACTAGCAGGTGAGAATGCCATCCAAGACCTCCCTGGGTCAAGACAGAAGACACACCATACCAGCATACCAACACCCACATCAGCATAGCAGCGATCACCCCAAGGATCGACCTTCAGCACCTGATTTTATCAGTAACTTGGGTCAGCTAGGTGCAAACGGGCACTTCCAGCACCACCGAAACCCAAACAGAGAGCCCATTGGTGCTCCAAGAGGGAGGGCTCGCTCTCCTCTCAGCAGGTCACTGAATAGGCTTGGGTCAACTTAGTGGCTATGAGGGGTCTGGGTTTGACTTTATCACTAACATTGGGACCACAGGTTACTAGCAGGCACTCTCCTGACTCCAGCACAGCTGAAATTGAGAGTATCTTTGGTACTGTAGATGGGCGGACTCACAAAGGAACTCCTAACCGATTGCTGACTGGGCAGGTTGGGCTGGCAGCACAGACAGGTGGGGCTGGAGAGAGAAACCCCAGTGGCAGATCATGGAGCTAGGAAGCTGCCTTATGTCAGCTCTTTGGCACCAAGGGGCCTCAGGAGCAGGGTTTTTTTTGTGTGTCTCAGCCTGGTGGAAAGTGGTGACCCCTCTAACAATGGGAGTCTTTGCTGAAATTGAGCTGTGGGCCTATAAGTAACAGTATGATGTCATCAATAGCAGCCCACTCAAAGCCCTAGAAACCACCCCTCAACAGCAAGCTTTCCTTTTTCTGTTCCCACCTTCTCCACCAATAACTTCACTCATCCAACAGAAGAAACCACATTCAGCAATCATAAAACCTCCTGGTTTGAACTCTAAACACTGTTTACAACAGACAGAAGCACATATCCACATTCCACACAGTGATTCCCCCATCACAAAGAAATCTGCAGAGTGGTCAGAGGGACTATTCCTTGGAGAAGGATAAAATGCTGGATAAAATGGAGGATCCACAAAAAAGGGGAAGGCCCTAAGCAAGACAGATTGACACAGTGGCTACAATGATGGGCTCAAGTAGCAAGGACAGTGGACCTGGCACAGGACCAGGCTGTGTTTTGTTCTGCTGTACACAGGTTTACTATGAGTAGGAGATGCCTTGGTACCACCTAATGACAACAACCATATCTGTCACTGCTGTCTCATAGCAACCCCATGTACAAAAGAATGAAACACCATCTGGTCCTGAGCCATCCTCACAATCTTTGCTATGCTTGAGTGCACTGTTGCAGCCATTGTGTCAATCCATCTCTTTGAAGGTCTTCATCTTTTTCACTGACCCACCACTTCACTAAGCATGATATCCTACTGAAGTGAATGGTCCCTTCTGATAACATGATGAAGGTAAGTGAGACAAAGTTTAGCCATTCTTTCTTCTTAGATGGATTCCAGCTGTACTTCCAAAGAGATTTGTTCATTATTCTGACAGCCCATGATATTTTCAGTATTCGTTTTCAACACCACAATCAAAAGGTGTCAGTTCTTCTGTAGTTTTACTTATTCATTATCCAGCTTTCACATCATTATGAGGTGACTGAAAATACCATGGCTTGTGTTAGTGGCACCTTAATCTTTAAAGTGTCATCTTTGTTATTTAACACTTTAAAAGTCTTTTGCAGCAAAATTGCCTAGTGCAATATGTCATCTGATTTCTTGACTACTGCTTCCATGGGATCCTTGTGGATCCAACTAAAAGGAAATTCCTTACCACTGAAATTTTTATTTTCTTTAGTTTGAGCAATTAGGGCTCCTTTAAATAGTGTACTTTGTATAAATTCAAATCTGAATGCCAAGGATGAGGTATAAAAATGGCCCAAAAAATCCATTTGTGTAGAAATATCAGTGATAAGTATAAACAAAACTCACATGGATTTTTGTACTTTATTAAAAGTACAAATAAAAATAAATGCAAGTAAAAAACTCGACAAAATATTTGCAATTTATAACAATAACTGGGATCTTTACTAGCTGAAAGACGTATATGAAATCAGTTATTCTAAGAAGAACATCACCATAGAAGAATGGAAGATCATTATGCATTTTACAAGAAAAGAAATAAAAATAGACAATATATGTGATATTTGTATATATAAGATTGTGTATGTACTTCCAGTAAGATGGAGGAATAGGCAGACAAGCAACACAGACCCTCTTCAACAAAGAAAAGAAAAACCAATTGACAGAGATACAGAAGATAATCCTGAA
>NW_006922263.1:425061-433075 GCF_000298275.1 Orycteropus afer afer | reverse complement strand
AAAAAAAAAAAAAAAAATCCATGTAATATCAATTGACACATTCTCTGATTGCTTAAATTCTGACTCAAAGCTGGGAATTTTTTCATAGCAAAGTTTTATGAGTTGGAAGGGATCCTGGAGAGAAGTAACAACATCAATTGGTTGATTAAGCTTCAAAGATACTGGGAAATTGCTGTACACCTAATACTTGCAAATCAGTCTTTAGAATTAGGACCACCCACTGGTACCCAAACAGCATTTCTTTTTGACTACTGTGTAGCTGTAGTCCATTAGTCCCAGAAGAAGCTAATATTACAAAACCGCCAAAATATTAGAAAGTGATCATTACTATCTTATGTTCTTATGTAACCCACTTGTATCTAGAATATATTTTATTGTCTTTTAAAATTAGTACAGGAGTATTTTAAATTTGTGTCAAAAGATAATTAGTATTTTGTTAAGAATTCAGTAACATGGATGGATTAAGTTTATTTTAATAACTAATTAAGAATCATGTATTAAATTAAAAAATATTTTTAAAAAGAATTGTTCTCAAGCTCTTGGCAGTGATGCAATGATTGGAAGTTTATTACAATTAAATTATAATTAATGATGTTGTTGTTGTTATGTGCTGTCGAATCATCTCCGACTCATAGGGACCCCTCCTTGGGTTTCCAAGGCAGTATCACTACAGAAGTAGATTGCCCAACCTTCTTTCCGAGGAGTGTGTGGTGGGATTGAACCACCAACCTTCTGATTAGCAGTCAAGTGCCTTAGCCACCAGAGCTCCCATAATTAATAATAGAAGTTCTGATTCTTAATTAATATTGTAAGAATTCAGAAGACACACGGTCTTATATAAAATTTATTTGATGACTATATTTTACTTAGATAATATGTAACTGTTAGAAAATTGTTGTTTTTGTTATGTGCCGTTGAGTGGGACCCCACTTGTAGCTACCCCTCCTTGGGTTTCCAAGGCAAGATCATTAAGGAAGTAGATTTCCCAACCTTCCTTCCAAGGAGTGACTGGTGTGTTTGAACCACCAGCCTTCTGGTTAGCAGTCAAGTGCCTTAGGCACTACGCTACCAGAGCTCCCTATGTTAGAAAATAGAATCATCAAATGTATTTTCAATATATTCCTCAGAAAATCATGGATGGGTTTGTTATTTTTTGTTAATAAAAATGTGTTAGTTCATTAGTTTTTACTTGCATTAAATGTTTCTTTAGTCTTTAGGTTGTTTTTCTTACTCTACCCATATAAAAATATGTAATTGTTAGATTTTATGTTAAGATTATTATGATGTTTCAGATATAAATCCACTTTATAACTATTGCTTCTAGGGAATATGAAGAGGCAATTTTATTGCAATCAATTATGGAAATATTTTGTAATAAATCAAATGATACTGCCTTTGTTAATGAAACATCATTGCTCACAAAACTTCAGGTTACCTATTAAAAACACAAAGACCAATTTATTGCCATCAAGTCAATTATGGAGTAGATGACATTTATTTAGCTCATAATGTGTGGGTCAACTGGGAATCAATAGTGTATCTGTGGTCAGCTGTACTAATCTTATTTGGGTTCTTTATAAGCTTCTATTTCATCTGGGAGATCTGACCCCCATGGTTTCTCAGCCTCCAGGAGGCCATTCTAGGATAGTTTCTACTGAGGAGGCAGGAGTCCAGAGACAGAGCCAATGTGGAAAGTCTCTTGAGAACTAGATTCAGAATTGACACAGCGTGACTTCTTTAATATTCTGTTGGCCAAGAAATGTCACAAGGCTAGCTGAAATTCAAGAAGTGGGGCAAGGAACACTTGGTAGCACAGGTTGTAAGGTCTTGTTGCAAAATATGTGAATATAGGAGAGGTTGGAAAAAAGGTGCCATTTTTTTTTACTCAATTTACTGCCCAGGCCTGACTCTGAGGGAGACTTTAAAATGTCTCATAATTTTCCAAATTATAATAACTCTCATAATATCATGCCACTTAGCTTATTCTCTGCTTCCTAAAATACATATTAAAAAATAAATAAATAAAAAGCAACTCACTGCCACTTTGTTGATTCCAACTAATATCAACACCCATTGGATTTTCGAGGTGGTAAATCTTTATGGAAGTAGATTGCCCTGTCTTCCTTCTGTAGGGTGGCAGGTGGGTTTGAACCTGAAATCTTCTGGTTAATAGTCAAATGCTTTAGACATTGTGCCACCAGAGCCCCTAAAATGTGCATAGTCATTATATAAAAAAATATAGATTTTGGGTAGCAGGAGGATTTAAAGGGAATCTGTTATTTCTTGTGTTTGTAAATTTATGATATAAACTTTAACTCCCGACCAACAATAGTGGGAAATGTGGCATTTACAGGTATAATAGTATCCTCTATGAAAACTCCAAATTGTTTATCAACAAAAGAATTACTCGAATTGTGCCTCCAAAATTATGTATTGTAAATCCTATCTTCTATGTTTGTATTTAGGGAGCTCTGGTGGCCTAGTTCCTAAGGTATTTGACTGCTAACCAGAAGGCTGGCAGTTCAAACACACCAGCCACTCCTTGGAGGAAAGATTGGACAATCTACTTCCATAGTGATACTGCCTCGGAAACCCAAGGAGAGGTCACTATGAGTTGAATCAACTCGATGGCAGTGAGTGAGATGCTTGTAGTTAAGGATCCCTGGTGGCATAAGGCATTTGCTTGTTAACCAGATGTTGGCAGTTCAAATCCATCAGCTGCTCCACAGAAGGAAAACTGGACAATCTACTTCCATAAAGATTTATAGCCTCAGAAACTCAATGGAGGTAGCTATGTGCCTATGAATCAGAAGTGATGGCAGTGAGGTTTTTTTTTGTGTGTGTGTGTGTGTGTGTGCTTATGGTTAAAAATCCCATTTTGGATGGACTGTGTACCCATTTTGGATGGACTATGTTTATTATTCAGAAGGAAGTTTGGGCAATCCTACTTCCGTAGTGATACTGCCTCAGAAACCCAAGGAGGGGTTACTATGAGTCGGGCGACTCGACGGCACATAACAACAACCACAACATGTTTATTATGTTAATGAGATTGGATTTCAGAAGGCTGTGTTTTAAATAAATCTCTTCTGAAATACAAAAGAGATTTAACAAGCCAGTTAGAAGTTCAGAGATGGGAAAACAGCTAGAGTATTCTGAATGAGTATGAGGATACTGACTTCAAATTTCTGGGCTCAGAAACTGTGAGGAAATAAATTTCTTTTTGTTAAATCTAACCATTTGTGATAATTCTGGTAAAACAGCACTAGACAACTAAGACAGTGGTAGAAAGATTTTTTTTTTTTCGTTCCCTAGCTGTACAATTTGGCCCTTATTAGGAGCTCTGTTGGTGCAGTGCCTAAGGCTAACTAACTAACTAAGACTGCTAACTAGAACACTGGTGGTTGAAATTCACCAATCTGCAGAAGGAAAACTAGTTAATCTACTTCTGTAAAGATTTACTGCCTCAGAAACCCAATGGGGTCGCTATGAGTCAGAATTGACTTGATAGCAGTGGGTGGTGGGTACTATCCTTGAGATAACCTTGTGGCACAGTGGTTAAGAGCTTGGCTACTAACCAAAAGGTCGGTGGTTTGAAACCACCAGCTCCATGGGAGTCTGCTTCTATAAAGGTTTGTTGTTGTTGTTATGTGCCATTGACTCGACCCCCACTCACAGTGACCTTTCCTTGGGTTTCCAAGGCAGTATCACTGCAGAAGTAGATTATTACCCCATCTTCTTTCGGAGGATTGGCTGGTGGGTTTGAACCGCCAGCCTTCTGGTTAGCAGTCAAGTGCCTTAGGCATTATGCTACCAGAGCTTGGAAATCCTTTGATAGGGCAGTTCTACTCTGTCCTGTAGGGTCTTTATGAGTTTTGTTTGTTAGAGTCCTTGGGTGGTGCAAATATTTAATGTCTCTGACTGCTCATGGAAAGCTTGGAAGTTCAAGTTCATTCAGAAATGCCATGAAGAACGACCTGGTGATCTATTTCCAAAAAATCAGACATTGAAATCCTTATGTAGAACAGTTCTACCAATCATTTTACCTACATCATCAAGGAGACCTAGGCGGTCATCTCAAGTGACCATGCTAGGTTGTCCACTTGCTGATTCCCTTTAATTTCTAGTCCAAGAAAGGGGTTAGTCTGACGGGCACTGGATTTTCCTGCCTCAATGCATTCAATGACAAACCACTGGCTCATAAATCAAAAAGCCAAACATTTTTTTTTTTTTCCTTTCCTTGAAAGTCCTTCCTTCAAAAACAAATTCCTCATTCTTTCAATAGTTCTCAGTATATCTGCATGTCTTTGAAAATGCAAATTTCCTGGATGAGGTGAAGGTTTTCCACCTAACTCTCAATGCTCTATACACAGGGCTTTTGGCTTGAAACAAAAGCCTGTGTTTCCTCTGGGCAAATGCTAGTTCCCCTTTTCGTATATTGAGTAACTCATTGGCTGAAGGCCAGTTAGCTCTCTCTGTAATCTATAATACCAATATCTATGTATATCATACATTTAGATCTCTTTGACAGCACTAAGTAAGAAAAACATGCAATATCCAAAGCACATTCAAATAAATGCATGACCTTTTAACCATATTCTAGCTGTATCTTCTGTTTGTTACACCTTGACCTTCTTCACACTCATATGCATATGGCCTTTGGCATTTCTGACTTGGAGGAACAAGAAGATACTGGCCTCTTATCAATTGTCTTGTTTAAAACACCTGGGTTTTGTCCTGTGTACCTCCAGATTCGGTGTTTCTCTCCTCAGCTACAGCATAGCATGGCTTCCTTTCCTCTCAGGCATTAAAAATAACCACCAAGATAACAATCTAAGAATCAAAAGTTTCACTCCCCATTCTTTTTCTTACAAAGTCTCATGTTCCACGAGTCTGGAACCACTACAAGAAATCCTCCTTTTGACGTCACCTGTTGCTAAAGGGGCACAAAGTGGCATCTCCTGAGCTCCACTAACTACACAAAGTGAAGGCAGAGTCAACATGAGCAACCAAAGGGCTGTTCTTATGAGGCCAGATATGCCGTCACCCTCCAACCCTCTTACCAACCTTGACACCAACTGTCCCTCTCGTGGCACCCACCACCTACCTGCTGGGTTCAATAATTTTCTCCAGTGACCACACAGAGCTCACAGATTATGGAGTTTATTAGGGAAGCAACAGGCTACAATTCAAGTTCAGATTGTGTTCAGGATACAGTTCTTCAATCAAGACAGTCTTCCCTCTGCTGTGTATTTAGATATGCCCCTCTGGCACTTGGCCTCTTGGCCTGGTCTCTGCCTCTGTGAGCCACATAAGTCTACTGCTTTGTCTCCTGCCTCTTGTTTCCACTGCTTCCGTCTTTCAGTGGGTTTCTCTCTCAGTAGCATGTCTCTCTTTCAGCATCATGTCTCTCTCTCTCAGTAGTCCATCTCTCTCAGCTGGTAGTGAGAGATTATTTTCTGCCTCAAGGAGGGCTCATTTTAATCCTGGAAGAGTGGTAAAACTAACCAATCCCAACATGAGAATTCCACACACTTGAGAGTGAACTTCACAGAAGATTACTTCATGCTGCTCCAACAGAAATACACCAGGTAGATAACTCTAACAATCAGAAGTTTAAGTTGCATGGTCTCATCCAATAATCCAGTGTGATTTACAGACTATGGCTAGAAAAGCCATACCATGTAGCTTACTACATTGCAACTGTTAATATGGCAAGGCAGAGGTATTTGACCTTCTCCAACATCACAAAGGACGAGACTCACCATGAGCAGCATCAGCCCAAAACTGATTCCTATTATTTAGAGGTCAGACATAACTCCTTTTCCTAACATTTTTACCAATTCTGACACCAAACATCCCTGCTTTGGCACATCATTTCTCTGTTGGGTTCAATAACCTGTTGTAATGGTTACACAGAACTCACATAATATTCAAAATTATAGGATAGGATTTAATAGAGAAGTAAAATATTTGCAATTCAGGATTAGAAATTACTCAGCAGACAATGAGGACACTGGCTTTTCAGCTGTGTCTGCAGGCACACCTCAGCAGGTATGCATGGCCTTTGGCCTCTCTGCCTTGTGATCTTGTGAATTCTTGGCCTATGCCCTTCTCAGGAAGTGTTATAAAGTTTTTATGCTCTGACAATAAGTGCCTGGAGTCACTCAAGTCTGCCAAAAAGGAATTCAACTTTCTTACTCTGTGGACCAGGAATGACAGCACACACTCTCCTACTGGTCTCCTAGTTCTACTGCCTCTGCTGCTGCCATTTATCTATTGTTTCTTCTTGCCATCTCCAGCTATATTTTGTGCTACAAGCATTTCCTCTGTGTCTCCTTGTTTGAGGAGGTTCTCAACACAGGGATCCTGAATGCAAAAAAGCACTCCACTCTTGTCTCATCATTCTTAATGGTCATGCAGTCCTCCCCTTTCCATATGTGGGATGGCTCATATTAATCTTAGAAAAACTGACAAGTCCCTTTGTTAGGACTTTATACACCTTAGTTGCATGGGCTCCCATGACAAAAAATGTCATGCACCTTATTTGCATGAGCAAGCTATCCAATCCCCTTGATGGTCCAAAATAACCTTATTTTCATGGTCCCACCAAATCTTTCAGACTTTATCTCATCTGCTTTGGCCATGTTGTCAGAAGGGACCATTCCCTGGAAAAGGATATCATCCTTGTTAAACACAACACCACCAAATCATTGTGTGGGAATAACAAGACTATGGCTATAAGGACCATATTAACTAATTCACTGTACTGTGATATATCAAAATTTGACTCCAGAAATTAGATCAAGTGGATTGACTGGTACTCAAAATAAGCACATCCTGATAATCTAATTCCTTCAAGGAATTTTCACTTTCTATCACAGCCTAATATATGCAGTACCAAGATATTTAGACAGTAGTTTGAATTCTTCTTTGCTAGACCCATATTTTGCTTTAGATGATAGACTATGAATTTGAATTAGACCTCACTTGATTTTTTCACCTGTCAAACTCAATCTTATTATAAGTACATCAAAACTTTAACTTTTTTCCCTGACCTAATTTTTACTCAAGTGGCCAGATAAAAGGGAGTGAGAAATAAATTATGAAACCATCAGCTGCAACACAAGTGAGTAAATATGAAAAGAGGTTAATGAGAGGACAAAGATCAAACAAGCCCAGTAAAAATAACAAGGATAGGATTCTTAATGACAGCAAGTGTTCACAAGACATTTGCTTTTATTCTGTAAAATAAAACATTCTAAAATACAAAGAATATTATTGAAATATTAATGAATACCACCTCAAGGCCAGAGTTCATTACCTGTCTGTTTCGTTTTCATGTGCTTAAGCTCAGAATAAGAAGTTTGTTTCTCTCAATTCCCACTCCATAAAAGCTGTAATATAGAAAGTAATATTTATTTGTAATTAGATAATATATTCCACAGTTTTATTCAGTAGTTTTTTATCATAGATTGAATTGTGTTTCCACAAAATATGTGTCAATTTGGTGAAGCTATGATTCTCAGAATTTTGTGAATGTTCTCCATTTTGCGATTTGATGTATGTATCATCCATATAGTAACATGTGTTGCAATCACAACCTCTCTATGTTAATGGGACAGAATTAGGGAGAGTTGTATATTGTTTTACAGCCTTATAAGAGGATATCACTAAAGTTCCACCTGTACTCAAGTCACCACCATTATTCAGATACTGAAGTCATGCCCATACTCCAGTCAATACTCTTATTTAAGTCACATCCATGCTTGAGTCACACTTTTTATCTCACAAAAGATAAAAGGAGAGAGAAGCTTGCAGAGAGATGGGACCCAACTACCACCAAAAAAGGAGAGCCAGGAGCAGAGTGTGTCTTTTGCATCCAGGATCTCTGAGCTGAGAACCTGCCAGACTAGGGATGATTGCTGCAAGACACATGGAAATCTACAAGGAACAGATGTTGAAAGGACACGAGACCTTCCCCAAGAGCCAAATGAGAGAGAAAGCTTTCTCC
>NW_006922263.1:424432-424961 GCF_000298275.1 Orycteropus afer afer | reverse complement strand
TTACGTGTAGCAACTATTTTGGATATTTAAGTGATAAAGGGTGCAGCCATTTTGAATGTTTATAAATGGCAGCCATTTTGGATATATAAAGTGACTGAGGGCACAACCATTTTGAATGTTTACAAATGGCAACCATTTAGGATTTTAAAGTAATAGCATTCTCATTTGTATTCCAGAGACCTAATAATGGGCTCTGTTTGCCAAGGTTCGCAGAGACATACAAGAGGCTGACAACAGGAAAGGAGACAGGTAGTGAGGGTACAAATGCTGCCAACTAGTGAATAGAGGAGTACAGCACAGTACCCAGCTTGTGTAGATAACATACAA
The DNA here is from genome assembly GCF_000298275.1 of Orycteropus afer afer. Lineage (NCBI taxonomy): Eukaryota > Metazoa > Chordata > Mammalia > Tubulidentata > Orycteropodidae > Orycteropus > Orycteropus afer. The sequence goes on along the minus strand of NW_006922263.1, from coordinate 424,634 downwards.
ACAAAACAAAGAAAATTAAAGTCATGGGCAAGTCACACCAACATACAATCACCAATTAAATATAAACACAAAAAACACCATAATACTTTGGAAACAGCAGAGCATTACAGTCCACACAAATAAGCAAGATAAAGCAGGAGAAATAAGGGACCAGGATACAGACCCAAAACACATCCCTGAGGAAGACACAGCATTGGAACTC
>NW_006922263.1:406870-421260 GCF_000298275.1 Orycteropus afer afer | reverse complement strand
TCCAACTTCCTCCCCATAGTTACCTATTCCCAGTGTCCATCCCTCCATATACTCCTGCCCCCTGAGCTGTCTCCCTGTGCATAAGCAGCCCTTCTTTCTCCCATGATTGTTCTCTCCAAGCAGTATATCTACTTGAGGCAAATGTTTAACTCATATGCTTGTATTTTGTTTGACTGGAAACCACAGGTGTGGGTTCAATTCCAGACCTGAAGGACACCTAGGGGCCATAGTCTCAGTGGTTCCACCAGGCTCTATCAGTCCAAAAACCTGGTCCCTACCTTTTTTTTTTTTCCTCAAATGATTTTGAGTTTAGTTCCACATTGTTCTCCTTCTCTATCAAGGATCTCCTACATAGATCCCTTACCAAGAGGATGACAGTGGTAGCCGGGCACCATCTAGTTCTTCTGTTCTCATAGTTGCATAGATTGCAGATTGGATGGTGTACCAGTCACTAGGACTAATTGTTTCCATTAATTTTGGTTTTCTTCATTCTTCTTTGCTCTGGATGAGGAGAGACCCATCGTTGCATCTAGATGGCAGCTTGCTAGCTTTTAAGATTGCATTTGCTACTTGCCAAAGTAGGAGGTGGAACAATGTTTTGCATAGTATGTTATGCCAATTGAGCTCGATGTCCCCTGTGACTATGGTCCCAAGCCTGCAGGTTCAACTACTCTGTCCCTTTGGGTAGCTGGCTATGACCAAGCAGTGATAAAAACCTTGCCCCTTGTCAGCTCTACTATACACCTGGGAATTCTGATCATTCACATAAACTGATAGGACCATTGTCTGCCAACACTATATATGTTCTTGGATACACTCCCCATTTCATAGTCATACCTAAACGTTTAGTCCACCCATTTATCCATACATATACCCATGTTAGCCTTCACTGACAATGCAGTACTGTATGTGCAAAAGGGTTCATATTTGTTGTCTGTACCTCCCATGTACCTCTCTATGTCTTTATCATCCTCAGTGCTGCCATATTGGTCACTCACATTTGGTACATTGCCCTTCTCTTCACCCAAATCAATACCTATCTCTATCTATCTAACAGCCTTCCATTCCTTCCACTCCCCTGCCCCCGTAACCAACAAAGAAAATTTCCTTCAATAGATAAACCTTTCCTTAACTTTTACAATAACAGACTAATACAATATTTGTCCTTTTGTGATTGACTTTTTTCACTCAGCATAATTTCCTTCAAGTTAATCCACGTTATGTGGTGTTTTGCAGATTCTACATTATTCTTTACTGTTGCATAGTATTCCATTGTGTGTATGTACCATAGTTTGGTTATCCATTCTTCAGTTGATGGACATCTAGGTTGTTTCCATAGTCTTCAAAATTTTGAGGAAATATATTTGATTGTTAAATCATTCACTCATGTCGTTTCTGATATAAAAACACTAGATGTCTAAGACAGAATTTGGTACCAGAAGAGTGGGTTGCTGCTGTAAAGATGCCTAAAATGTGGAAGCAGTTTTGAATTGGGCAATGAGTAGAGGTTAGAAAAGCTTTTTAAGATGCCTAATAATAAAAGATTTCCTTAAAAAGACTGTTGGTAGATTTATGGAAGTCAAAGGCAATTCTGATGAGGACTCAGAAGGAAGTGATAAGAGATCTAGAAAAGTCTCTATTGTTAGAGAATATATAGAGCACCAGCAATAGAATGTGGCTAGAAATGTGGACGTTAAATATGCTTCTGCTGAGTTTTTTTTTTTTTTTTTTTTTTTTTTTTAGGAAAAATAAAGATGAATATATGATTAGATACTGGTGGAAAAGGGTGATGTTTTTAATGTAAAAGTAAGGAATTCTGAATTATGTTCAAATGTTTGGTGGAAGGTAGAACTAGTGATGAATTTGACCATTTGGTTGCTGAGATTTCAAATGAAGATCTTAAAAAGGCCCCTTTTTGCTATTATTTCTTGCTGCTTAAGAAGTCTGGTGGCGTAGTGCCTATGGTATTTGACTGCTAACCAGAAGGCTGGTGGTTTCAAACCCACCAGCCAATCTGTGGAAAGAAGAATGGGCAAACTATTTCCATAAATATTTACCACCTTGGAAACCGAAAGTGGGTCACTATGAGTCAGAATTAACTCAATTGCAGTGAGTTTGGTTTTGGTTGGTATAGTAAAATACAAGAGGAAAGGAAGATGGGCTTCAAAATGAATTAAGCAAAATGAAAATAGAAGTTAAAAATTTAGGAAATTCTGTTGTACAAATTTAGATGTTCACCCAGGTCATTGTTACTCAATCTTTGGTTAAGCAGATGAATGAATCCACTTAAAGCGCACAGCAGAAACTCCACCAGCTTAGACAGAAAGAATAGAGAAAGAAATGAAAGGCAAGGGCATGCTCTGTCTCTCAGAATTCTATAGTCAGGAAATACACCGATACACTATATCTACTGTTTTTAAGAAAAAAAAAAGATCATCTCTGGAGTAGTTCAGATATCTGTGCAACTCTTAGAAGGAACAGGGTCTTCTCAGTTTCAACGATTGGGGCCACAGTCTCCTTGGTCTCAAAATGTGATGCAAAGGCCTCATAGGTTTCAAAGTTTTGGATCATCATTATGTCGGTCTTCTATTAACATGTGCCAAGGGGATAGGACATCTGCCTAAAGTTCAGGTGACAAGACTGCCATGTCCAGGCAAAAGAATGAGGCCTGGTGGGGCCAAGGCAATGAATTAACCACTTGAGGTACTAGGGGAGTGTGGACACCCAAAGCCAAAATATGCCCCAGTGGAATTGAAAGGTGGAACTGAAGGCTTGGACCTATGCACCTTCACCTAGAATTCAGAAGATGTAGCCAAAGTCCAGAATTTTTGAGGCAGGAAAAGTCAGTCCTTATCTGAATAACATGCTTCCAGGACTGGAAGTTAAAGGGATCTGGCAAGTACACACCAGGCATGTTTGTGTGAGGTGATCACATGGCTCCACTCAATGAGTGAAAGTGGGAGAGGTACAGCAGTGACGATATGGGATATGTTTGGCTAGCGAAAGGTCCCTTGCATCAGTGGTCTCAGAGAAAGGAAGATAACTTTTTCTACTGGGCTTTGAACTTACATGGTAACTCTTTCCCTTCTGTCTCTCCAAGTTCTCCCATTTGCAATGGAAATGTTTAACTTTTGCTTGATCCACCATTGAATTCAGGAAACAGGTAAATTGTAATCTAGGTTTCATAGGTTCACAAATGAAGAGGAACTTTTCCCAGGACAGAATATGCCTAAAGTCTCAGTCATACTTTATTTAGACTTCCTAACTGCTGCTTCTATGGATGTAAACAGTGGATCCAAGTAAAATGAAATGCCTGACAACTTGAATCTTTTTTCTAATTATTATGTTGTTGCTTATTGGTCCATTGGTGAGGATTTTTTTTTTTTTTCTTTATGTTGAGGTGTAATCAATACCGAATAAGACTGTAGTCTCTGATCTTAATGAATAAGTGGTTCATGTCCTCCTCACTTTCAGCAAACAGGCTGTGTCATCTGAATATTGTAGGTTGCTAATATTCTTCCTCCATCTCAGATGCCATGTTCTTCTTCATATAGTCCAGCTTCTCTGATTATTTGCTCAGCATACAGATTGAATAAGTGTGGGGAAAAGATACAGTCCTGATATACACCCTTTCTGATTTTAGACTATGTAGTATCCCTTGTTCCAAGCGAATGGCAGTCTCTTGGTCTATGTACAGGTTCCTCAAAAACACAATTAAGTGTCCTGGAATTCCCACTGTTTGAAATAATTTGTTATGATCTACACAGTCATATGTCTTTCTATAGTCAATAAAACACATGTAGATATCTTTCTGGTAATATCTATCTGATATCAGAAAGGGTATCCTTCTCTACAAGCCCTCTTCAGAATCCAGCTTGCATTTCTGGAAATTCTCTGTCAATACACTCTTGCAATCTATTTTTTACTTATTTTCAGCAAGATTTTACATGTGTGTGATGTTAGTGATGTTGTTTGATAATTTCCACATTATACTGGATCACCTTTCTTTGGAAGGGACATAAATATAGATCTCTTCCTATCAGATCACTGGGCAACTATCTTCCAAATTTTCTCGCATAAATCAGTAAGTGCCTCCAGTGGTGCTGAGTATGCAAAGATGCATGCAACATGGTGGGCTTTGCTCTTATGGAACTTCTAATCCAGAGAGCAGAAGAGACAAGGAAGGAAATGAGCAAATGATTAAATGTATAACTATAAATTATGATGTGAAAATTGTACTCTTAATTAGGGAGCTCTGGTAGCATAGTGCCTAAGGCACTTGACTACAAACCAGAAGGCTGGCAGTTCAAACCCACCAGCCACTTCACAGAAGGACGGTTGGGCAATCTACTTCTGTAGTGATACTGCCTCGGAAACCCAAGAAAGGGTCGCTATGAGTGGGATTCTACTTGATGGCACATAACAACAACAACAACAACATGGTACATTAAAGAACAATGAGGGATACATGAATCATCTCACAACATAGATGAGCCTGGAGGACATTATCTGTGAAATAAGTCAATCATAGAAGGATAAATGTTGTACAAGTCCACTAGTGTAAACAGACAAAGAAAGGTTTGCTTAAGAAAGGGAATTCTCCTTGTAGGTTACCGGGGTGGAGATGGTAGGGGAGGGATTAATTTCAGGCTAGTTAAGGGCCACAACTTGATGTGGGTAAGGAGGGGGACACATCTTGATGTGGGTAAGGGGAAGGATGGTATGGAAAGATTCTGTAACCACCACGATAACACTAGGAGAAAGGAGGACACCAAATTGTGCACATAACATATAAACGAAGAGGTTAATAACAGTATATCCACAATACTGCATTACCATTAACACCAAACTCCAGGCTACAGATAAACACATCAATGTCTGAGAAGATCAGATGGTGGTCAGTGAACAGGATTATACACCAGAACAAGGATAGATTCAGCTGAGGCTAATTGTGCACAGATAACACTGATACAAAATACATCCAATCCTTACAGAAACAAAAGACAGACAGAGCAATCCCTCACAGACAGCCAGATGCTATGGGAAAGACATCCAATATATCTACCATCACAGGACCATAGTACTGGGGAACACCAGACTCAATTGGCACAACAAAATATATAAAAATCTTCTTCCTCAACTTCCATTAGTGAGTACCAACTGGGGTCTTAAAAGCTTTCAAGTGACCATCTAAGATGCAGTAATGGTCTCCTATCATCAGAAGTGAAGAAGAGTGCAAAGAACTAAGGGCATTTGGAAGCAATCAGCCCTAGGACATGATGAACCTTGAGACCAGAAGAACTAGAGGGTGCCCGGCTACCAATGCCAACCACTTGGGAAGGGATCAAAACTGGAGATCCTAGATAGAGTGGGAGGAAAAATGTGGAACAAAATCCAAAAAAAAACCAATAATGGGCAGAATTACTGGTCAGATGGAGTCTGGTGAGACCCCCATTACTATGGCCCTGGATTATTTTCTGGGCCTGCAATAAAACTCACTCCCAGTGGCTGGCTCTCAACACAATAGTATGTAAGATGTACATGCAGACCACTCAACCCAGGGTGATGTACCCACATACTCTATGGAGTTGCATCCCTTGGAGCAATCGACCATGGGGCACCAGAGGGGCAACATTCAAAGGGAAGGAATGCAGGACACACAGGAGTGCATAACCATGAGGGGCTTAGGGGGAGGGTGACTGGGCAGGGAGGGCAGGAAACAGGGTTAGGGTTGGGGATGGTAACTGGGGAGTGTACACAAAATGTTGAATGTAAAAAGACTCTGCTCTGTAAACTTGCACCTAAAGCACAGACAAAAAAGAAGGAGGAGGAGGAGAAGAAGAAAGTAATACACAGAAAAAATAGTAGAGGGTGTTAAGGACTGAATTTTGCCTCACCAATATGTGTCCACTTGGCTGGGTCTTTATTCTTGATATTATGTAATTACCATCCATTTGTGATATGATGTAATTATTGTATGTGCTATAAATCCTCACCTCTACAATGTTAATAAGGCAGGATTAGAGACAGTTACTTTAATGCAGCAGGAAACAATCTACCAAATTAGGTTGTATCTTGAGTCAATCTCTTTTGAGATACGAAAGTGCTTGAACAAGCCAATGAAATGAAAAGGATCTGCTCCTACCAGGAGAGAAGAGGCAAGAGTGGGGGACCTCTTTTGGACACAAGCTCTCTGTGCTGGGACCCTCTTAGACCCAAGGTAAGATTAAAGCAAAGGCACAAAGAGATCTTTAAAGAACACTAGACCCACAGATGCTGAAAGGATACAATGACCTGCCTCCTACACTGTGAGCTAACTGAGAAAGAAAGCCTTCCTCTAGAGCTAGCACCGAGTTCAGACTTCTGTGTCTTAAACTATGAGAGAATAATTTCTTTTTGTTAAAGCCATCCACTTGCATTTATATTGTGGCAACTCTAGATAACTAAAATGGAGGCTCAAAAACTCTTCTCTCCTTCCCAAGCAATAATGGTGTTCTCTCAGAGAGATATCTATGTAGGAGATCCTGGATAGAGAGGGAGAACAATGTGTAACAAAACTCAAAATCATTTGGTTGGGGGGAGAGGAGACCATATTTTCTTGTCTTATAGAGCCTGGTGGAACCCCTGAGACTACAGCCCCTAGCTGCCCTTCATGTCTGGAATTGAACCCACACCTGTGGCTTCCACCCAAACAAAAGACAGGAATAAGAGTAGAACATTTACCCGAGGTAGATACACTCCTTGGAGAAATCAATAATGAGAGAAAGAAGAGCTGTTTATGAACAGGGATACAGCTCAGGTTCCAGGACAGCATGGAGGGATGGACACAGGGAAGAGGTAACTATCAGGAGGAAGTAGGAGGGGAGCTGTTGCATTGTCGTAAATCGTAGTCAAAGTCATGATACAAAGCGTATGTGAACTGTTGTATGGAAAGTGAATATGCTTTGTAAATTTTTACCCAAATCACAATTAAAAAAAAAAAAAAAAAGAAGAAGAAGAAAAAGGTAATCAGACAGATTTGAGAATATATGAGGCCTTAGGCACTGTGTGACCACAGATCCTTAACCAATTATTAGAGGCTAGGAAAGTATTACCCATGTCAATTTCCTACATTGATTTTATATAATCATGGCAAATTATAGAGTAGTTTTTTTTAACTTATTAATTATATTTACAAGTAAATATATAGCCCAAAAAAAGTTTCATTGAAATTAATCTTTTTGGTTTATGTATACTGAATATTCTGGCACTTTTTAAACATTTGATGTGATATGGTTTAAGTCATGTTTTATTCAGTTATTGCTTATTTACTTGGAGTTGTGCACTTTGTGTTAAAAGACATCATGATTTTACTTTTATTAGGAGTTCAGGGACATATCCATGATTGTTCCAGGGACTACATATGTGGTAGGAAGTTCATCTAGTTGCTACCCAATAAAGTGTCAAATCCATTGTGCTGATACTATGTTTTAGCTATCCAATGGGAATAATTTGAGGAGAATAAGCTAGGTAGCACGGTGTGTAAGCACTTGGCTGCTAACCAAAAGGTGCACAGTCTGAGCCCACCTGGTGTTCTGAGGGACAAAGTTGTGGACATTGACTTCTATAAATATTTACAACATTGGAAACCCTACGAAATAATTCCCTTCTGTTCCATAGGATCACTATGAGTCAGAATCAACTCCTCAGCAATGGATGTTTTTAATCTAATATTGTTGTGCTATGTGCTCTGACTCATAGCAATCCTGTGTACAGCAGAATTTAACACTGTCCAGTCTTGTGCCAGCTCTACGATCTTGCTATACTTGAGTTCATTGTTGTAGCCACTATATCACTCCATCTTATTGAGGGTCTTCCCCTTTTTCGTTGACCCTCTGCTTTACCAAGCATGATATCCCAGGGAATGGCCCCTTCTGACAATATGACAAAAGTAGGTGAGACAAAGTCTGGCCATTCTCACTTCCAAGGATCATTCCGGCTGTACTTCTTCCAGGACAGATTTGTTAGTTCTTTTAGCAGTCCATGGTACTATTAGCATTCTTCACCAACATCACAGCTCAGAAAAAACTACTCTTCTTCTGTCTTGCTTATTCATTGTTCAGCTCTCATATGCATATGAGGTGATTGAAAATACCATGACTTGTGTCAGGCACACCTTATACCTCCAGGAGACAGCTTTGACCTTCTGCACTTGAAAGAGGTCTTTCTAATCGAATATGAATTTTAATTTAGTCACCATGATGTGACTTTGAGTATTGCAATTCTTGTAGATTATTCCCTGAAAAAAATATGCTGGACAAGAAGGTCAAAGTTCAATGCTTTAGTTTATATATCTGTGGCTTAGCCTTCATTAAATTTCTCTTGCTTTCTTCCCCTGGAAGGTGAGTCCTACAAAACACACTTTACTTTTCTTGTGACTATTATCTTATCAGTGAAGAAATATTAAAGGCAAGAGGCAATTTGACAGCTTAACAATGACACTGGTGTTTGCTTGATTTTGTACGATTTTCCAGCTGAATAACCTTCACTGGAACTCTTCAGGAAAAGCATCCCATTGTACAATCAAGTGTATAGATGTAGAGTTTCTCAAATGAATATTCCAAACTTCTGGAGTTGCAGAACTATTACTGGAACACAGTCATCCAGATATTTAATTTGTATTCTTTCTACCACTGGAAAAACAAAACAAAACAAAAACAAAACTGCCATTGAGTTAATTCTGGCTCACAGAGACCCTGTAGGACAGAGGAGAACAGTTACATACTGTTTCCAAGGCTGTAAGTCTTTACAGAAACAGACTGCTTCACCTTCTTCCACAAAGCAGCTTTGTTGTTGTTGTTGTTATGTGCCGTCGAGTCGGCCCCGACTCATAGCGACCCCTCCTTGGGTTTCCGAGGCAGTATCACTACGGAAGTAGCTAGTAGTTACAAACTATTGACATTTTTTGTGGTTAGCAGCCGACTGCTTTAATTAGTGTGCCACCAGAGCTCCTATCATTTCCCTCATATTCACTCAAAAATAAATGCTATTACAAATCATAACTTAACGAATAACTTTGGAGATGGCATGATGTAAATCATGCATATTTTTAAAGTTCTTAAGAGGAAGTATATTTTAATTAATCATATATATGTAATTCACGCCCATTGTTTATCCAGTTAAAGGCAAATCTCATAGACAAATTTACATTTGAGTCTTCAGTCAGTGTTTAATAACTTGAGGAATAATTTGTAAATTAACAAATGAAATATTGTGATTTTTATGAAAACCACTGCAACAGGACTAAGAGTGAATAATAACTGTGAATTTCCAAAATGTATCTATTTTTCTTTTTTTTATTTTAAAGCAAGTACACCAGCTTTTGAGTTGTAATCATTCTTTCAAAGTCTAAATTACTAGGAGAAAGGACACACATCTAAATATGCTTGGAACTTATATATGCTCAATATAAGAGGGAAAGGAATCCAAACAAGTGAATTACAGAAGAAAAATCTGCTGATTTTTTTAGACGGATTTGTGAGAATCATGAGGCCCAGCAAAAAAACAAAACAAAACAAAACAAAACATAAAAAAAAAAAAAAAACTTCCTCCAAGAAACAAGGTTGACAAAAGAAAAATTCTTCTTGCTTGACCTTAAAGCAATCTAATATTTCTCCATTATTACACTAAGGAATTATGCAGTTTTATTTTTGGTTTCGACTGAATAAGGGCTCACCTTTTGATGGTTGCCATTTTCCAATTCTGTGTGTAATAACTGACTTGACATTTGTGGCTCTCCAATGTGTCTTTCTTAATGTGAAGGAATCATCTGTGCGTTAATGACTGGCTTGATGTATCTGCCAAACCTTTCAAAGAAGCAATTAAGTCTCTGTAAGGACTTGCATGAGTGGCATGATTTATTGTAATCTAAGAAGAAGAAGTATAAACAAAAAGTAATTAGTTTCATAGTTAGCAATCAAGTACTACAATACAAGGACTACGTATATTGAATGCCATTTACACAGAACACAATAACAACATGTAATTTTTTAAAAGTCCATCGAATATCAAATGTTACTTTTGGGAAAATGTTCAGCCTTATTATTGTTAAAAATTTTAAACAAAGTAGTGAGACAGCATTTTCATCTATCGAAATAGAAAACTTATATACAAAAGAACATTAAAATTCAGGGTCAGGAAATGAATGGTGAAATGGATGTCAGTTGTCATGGCTAATGGCAGAGTGAGGGGCAATGATGTTGTGTCTTGATAATACTGTAATATGTATTGTTGTTGTTACATGCCGTCAAGTTGGACCAGACTCATAGAAACCCCTCCTTGGGTTTCCAAGGTGAATATCACTATGGAAGTAGATTGCCCAACCTTCTTTACGAGAAGTGGCTGGTAGGTTTGAACCACCAGTCTCCTGGGTAGCAGTCAAGTGCCTTAGGCACTGTGCTATCAGAGCTCCCTGTAATAAGTATTAGAAGCCTACAAATGCCACATACTACAGTTATATGCTACCTTTTGGAAATAATTGTAAATACAGCATATAAAACAAAGCAGGGACACTTAAGATCACTACAGCATTTATTAAAAAAAAATATATATCTACCATCAAAGCAACTACCTAAAATATCCAACAATAAAAGAATGATAAAGGATGTAATTAACAATTCTTAAATGATGTTAATTACACAAAATAAAATTTCCATATAGCACAAATTGAGTACTTCTTTTCTAGGAATCACGCTAATTGATATATATTTGATTGATTCAATATTTATTTTGGTTATAAAATCTTTTATTTTTTATCAATTTGTTGATGAATATATTGATTAAACTAATTTACTCTGAGACACTGTTCATATGTGATAAAGATCAATAAGTCTATCTGAGTAAAGGAATTCCTGTTTTAACTCTTGAATCATATAGAATATTTAGTAATAATGTAATCTTAACAATAAAAAGAATGACTCAAATACAATATCTGTGTATAAATTAGTGCTGCTTAAACTGCATTGTTATAACACTAATAAACATTTTTTTTTTTTTACTTTGTCATTATAATTGCTTGTTATATCAGGAAAGCACATATAGTGGACTCGGTGAATTGATTGTTTGTACCACTCCTTGATGCTCTAAAAGGTATAACAAGATTTTGCCCTTTTAATCTGTCTCCTGAACTTAGTCTAAGATGATCTACGTTATCTTGAGTTCCATAGTCAGGAAACTACTTCCTTTTGTGGCTGGCAAACAGTTAAACTTTTGATTACTCTGTGAAAGTCAGCTGATCAAACCGACCGAGGGACAACAAATCAGAAGATAGGCCTAGTGATCTGCTTAAAAATGGCCGCAGCCCTGAAAATCCTATGGATCAAGGCTGCTTTGCAACATGGGGTCACAATGAATTGGAATTAACTCGATGGCAACTAACAATACCATCACCCTAAGGTGCGGACTTATTTGCCTTAACACATTTTATAGTAATCTGTTACAGCAAGGATGACACTAAATGGGATTTGTGGAAAATGATAATGCAATTCTGTAAATTTTTCTTTTGTCATATGATTAGGGGAGAAAAAATATGAAAAATGCTGATTATTTTTCAAAACATATTTTTAAAATTATCATAAAAATCAGTATATGTTTTTATACAAATTCAGAGGATTTTTGAATGGTTCGTTTTCCCTCATCTTCTTTATAGTACATTTTATTTGATCTTTGTAGGTTAGTCTTAGGATCAGTCTCTCAGGAGTCCCATTCCTGATTCCTCAGACATACCAAATTGTGCCTTATCCTGAATTCTCCTTGCTACAATAGAGATTTAATTTTTATAAGAATTTTCTCAGTGTTCCCCTCTCCCTGTAGACTTTAAATTCTTTAAGAAGGAAAAGCAGCTCTCATGACATTTGCTCTATCACTAGAACACAGCATAATGACTAGCACATAACTAGTTTGTAATATACATTTGTTGAATGAATAAATGATTGAATGAATAAATGGCTGTCTCACATAAATTTATAATATATATGTGGACATTTTTTGTGGTTAAGTGAAATAAAAAATTATAAGGGTTTTGGGGAGATTATATAAGGAAGGAAGATGAAGCAATCTACTTCCATAGTGATACTGCCTTGGATACCCAAGGAGGGGTCGTTACGAGTTGGGTCCAACTTGACAGCACATAAGAACAACAAATATAAGATGTTAATGAAATTGCACTGACTGTCCTTGAGTTGCCAAGATGGTATCTCTGCATAAGCACATTGCCCAATCTTCCTCCTGAGGAGTGGCTGGTGGGTTTGAACCACCAGCTTTCTAGTGGTTAACAGTCAGATGCCTAAGGCACTACACTACCAGAGATCTCATTTTTCTTGTTGGTGTTGTTGAGAACCATAACTGAAGCTTACTGCTAGTCATAAGATATTCAGTGGCCAATTTTCTTTCATAAATACATGACAATATCTTTCTTCCTAGTCTTTCTGAAATGGACAGGTTTTGGCCATTTTGAGTCAGACAACCATATGATCTACTATGCCAGGAATGACAATTTGAAGAGTAATGGTGTGGCATTCATCATCACAGAGGATGTTTCAAGGTCTGTGCTGAAGTACAATGCTGTCAGTGATAGGATAATATCCATACGCCTCCAAAGAAGACCTGTTAATATACTATTATTCAAATTTATGCACCAACCACCAAAGCCAAAAATAAAGAAATTGAAGATTTTTATCAATGTCTGCAGTCAGAAATTGACCAAACATGACATCAAGATGTGTTAATTATCATGAGTGACTGGAATACAAAAGACAGAAACAAAGAATAGTCATCAGTAGTTGGAAAATTTGGCCTTGGTGACAAAAATAATGCTGGAGAGCGCATGATAGAATTTTGCAAGACCAAAGACTTATTCATTGCAAATACTTTTTTCAATCAACACAAACAGCAACTATACATGTGGACTTCATCAGATGGAGTACACCTGAATCAGAATGACTACATCTATGGCAAGAGATGATGGAAAAGCTCAGTATCTTCATCCAAACAAGGTCAAGACCTGGTTGTGGAACAGAGCATCAACTGCTCATATGCAAGTTTAACTTGAAGCTGAAGACAATTAAAACAAGTCCACAAGAGCCAAAATATGACATTGAATATATCCCTCCTGAATTTAGAGACCACCTAAAGAATAGATTTGATGGATTGAACACCATTGATTGAAAACCAGAAGAATTGTGGGATTACATCAAGAGCATCATCCATGAAGAAAGCAAGAGGTCATTTTAAAGATGATAAAGGAAGAAAAGACCAAAATGGATGTTAGAAGGGACTCTGAAACTTGACCTTGAGTGTAAAGTAGCTAAAGCAAATGGAAGAAATGAAAAGATAAAAGAGCTGAACAGAAGATTTTAAAGAGCAGCTCGAGTAGACAGAGCCAAATACTACAACAAAATACGCAAAGAACTGGAGTTAGAAAACCAAAGGGAAGAACATGCTTGGCATTCCTCAAGCTAGAAGAACTGAGGGAAAAAAATCAAACCTCAAGTTGCAATATTGAGACATATGGGCAAAATATTGAATAATACAGAAAGCATCAAAAGAAGTTGGAAGGATTACACAGAGTCCTGTATTTGGTATTACTGTACCGAAAAGAATGGGTCAATGTTCATCCATTTCAGGAGGGGGAATATGAGCAAGAACCAATGGTACTGATGGAAAAAGTCAAAGCTGCACTGAAGGAATTGGCAAAAAACAAGGCCACAGAAGTTGACAGAATACCCACTGACATGTTTCAAAAAATGGATGCCCTGCTGGAGGCACTCACTTGGCTATGCCCAGAAATTTGGAAGACAGCTATCTGGCCAATTGGAAGAGATCCATGTTTTTACCCATTCCAAAGAAAGGTGATACCACAGAATGTGGAAATTATTGAACTATATCATTAATATCATACAAAAGTAAAATCCTATTGAAGATAATTCAAAAGTGGTTGCAGCAGTATATTAACAGAACTTCCAGAGATGCACTGGATTCAGAAAAGTACGTGGAATAAGGGGTATCATTATTGATGTCAGATGGATCTTGACTCAAAGTAAAGAATACCAGAAAGATGTTTACTTGTGTTTTATTGACTATGCAAAAGCATTTGATTGTATGGATGATAACAAATTATGGACAACATTGAGAAGAATGGGAATTCCAGAGCACTTATTCATGAGGAACCTGTACATAGACCAAGAGACTGTTGTTCAAACAGAACAAGAGGACACTGCATGGCTTAAAATCAAGAAGGGAGTGTGTCAGGGTGTATTGGATTGGGTTCTCTAGAGAAACACAAAAACCAGCAAAGTGTATATATATATTTATAGAGAGAGAAAGAGAGAGAGAGAGAGATTTATCTTAGGTAA
>NW_006922263.1:378339-399000 GCF_000298275.1 Orycteropus afer afer | reverse complement strand
GCTTTTGAGTTATGGTGTTGTTGAAGAATGCTGAAAGTTCCATGGAGTGCTAAAAGAATTAAGAAATCTATCCTGAAAGAAATGCAGCCGGAACACTCCTTGGAAGCGAGAATGGCCAGACTTTGTCTCACCTACTTTGGTCCTGTTGTCAGAAGGGACTATGCCCTGGAAAAGGATGTCATTCTTGGTAAGGTGGAGGGTCAATGAAAGAGGGCAAGGCCCTCAATGAGATGGATTGAAATAGTGGCTGTGGCAATGGCAATGAGATCAAGTATAGCAAGGATTGCGGAGCTGCTGCAGGACTGGGCAGTGTTTTTTGTTCTGCTGTTCATAGGATCACTAAGTTGGAGATGACTCAAAGGCACGTAACAACAACAAAAGCAGTCTTAGTCTGGAAAGATGACACTTTGAAGACTAAGGTGCACCTGAACCAAGCCATAATATTTTCAATTGCTTCATATGCATGGGAAAGTTGGCCAATGAATAAAGATGACTGAAAAAGAATTGATGCATTTGAATTATGGTGCTGGAGAAAAATATTGAATGAACCGTGGACTGCCAAAAGAACAAACAAATATATTTTGGAAGAAGTACAGTCAGAATCTTCCTTATAGGTGAAGATGAAGAAAATGTGTCTCATGTACTTTGGACATATTATCAAGAGACCAGCCCCTAGAGAAGATATCATATCATACTTGGTAAAGTGGTGAGTGAATGATAAAAAAAGAGGAAGACCTTCAAAGTGAAGAATTGGCACAATGGGTGCAGAGGTGGGCTCAATTATGGCAGAGATAGTGAGGGTGTTGCAGGACCAAGTAGTGTTTTGTTCTATTGCACATAGAGTCTATGTGAGGTAGAACCAACTCTATGGTATCTAACAACAACAACAACTGAAGTCATTTTACGCTTCATTATAAAATATTTAGTTGATTTCATGGGAAGTAGAAAACAATATATTTTCAGGATTAATTGTCAACAGTGCACTATTTTTTCAAAAGATATTTTTTGTATTATTATTTATTCTTCACTTTTATTGTATTTTTTTCAATCATGCAAAGTGAATGTAGTGTTGGCCAAATGTAAGGGTATTTTATTTTAAAAAGATGAACCGCATGTGCTGATTCAGAGATTATAAGAGACAGGCATTGATTTTTCTATAGTTTCTGATACTGTAATGTATATCATAAAGAATGTGATGGTAATTTTTTAGACATTTACACTGGCATGTTTGGAGTTTAGCTACAGTCAGAAGGGAACACTCAAAGTAATAAGCCATAATAAAAATATTTTGTTTCATTTACTTTCTCTTTTATATTTTTCTATTTTCAATAATTTTAAAGAAAATGAGAGTTTTTTTTTTTTTCTTTACTAGCTATTAGCAGCTGTGAAGAAAGTGGCTTGATACATATATTTGTAACACATATTATAAAGCTTTATTATAAAGTGCATGGTATTCAATTTAATAATAAAATTAAAGAAGACCAAGTAAAATATCTACATAGTCTATTGTCACCAATTGTTCAGGTCCCTGGTCCTTCGGGATGAGGGTGTGACAGTCAGCAAGAAGTATAGGTTGTTGATTCTATTTAGGACATGACAAAAAGAACCATAGTAAAATGTATAAAGTAATTGAATGTTATTGCTGGGGCTAGACTTTGCATTTAGTGTCTTGAAATGAACAGAAAGAATGATCAGAATGATTAATATTGACAGCACTGCTATCTTCCCTCAAGTATGGAAAATAACATATTTTGCTTTATTTTTATCCATAGAATTTATCTATAGATTGAAAAGATATGTGGATGAAAGTTCTCTCCACAAAGAAATGTGTCAAAGCATGTTCGTGTATAAATTAAATACATTAATATCAGTTTCTTTGATGAATGTAAAAATCCTTTTAACTTTTTTCAAAGAATAAGAGTGGTTTTAGGTGCTTAATGATTTTACTGAACATTGTTATTTTGCCTTTAAGACTTTATGGTAAAATGTACTCTGTAATATAATCTCATTACAAAAGACATGATATACAAATATAATATTTCTTCCTTCACTTTCTAACATCATTTAAGCATGATTTCATTATGAAAACAACCTAATTTGTTTCATAGAAATTAAATTTACAGAGTTGAATGCCATTTCAGAACAACGTGTTGACTTTTTTTCCTCATACAAAATGAATAGAAGTTTCAATAAGTAACTAATGGAGACATAGTAGGGACAAGTAAAGCCTTTGTCTGAAAAATACCTAAGTATGTTAAATTAAATGTAGACAAATTTCTTACAGTAGACTTTCTTTAATTCCAGAAAGTCATCCATTAAGGGAAGAGAAATGCACTTAATTCATATTAAATTGGATTTACTGCTAGACATTAGAAACGTAACCATTAGAACATAGAAATATGTTGACAAGAAGCAAAAGACATAAAAAAAATATGTTAATAAAAAAACAAGACAATGATATAGAAAACAGTATATATGCACTGAAAAGTGACATATTTTGGATCCATTATTTTTGCTAGGCAGCATCATGTCATTTCCTATTCCAGTGACCCTATGTACAACAGAATAAACCACTGCCTGCATCTTCTCAATTGTTGTTATATTTGAGCCCTTCTTACTGCCACTGTGTCAGTTCACCTCATTGAGAGTCTTCCAGTTTTTCATTGACCCTCTATTTGACCAAACATGATATCCTTTCCAAATGAACAAATAATTTATCAAATAAAAGCCTAATAGCAGTAACTGAATTGTTTTAATTGAAATCTTAAATTCTTTTTAGATAAATATAATAGTAAGTGAGATAGGTAAAGGGTCAGCAAAAAGAGGAATGTCTTCAATGACATGGCCTGACACAGTGGCTACAACAATGGGCTCAAACGTAGGAATGGTTTTGATGGTGGCAACAGACCAGGGCATGTTTTGTATTGTTTTACATAAGGATGTGATGAGTCTGAACTGAATCCATGGCACCTGTCAACAACAACAACAAAAATAGTCATTAGTGGAGGACTGCAAACAAGATGAATTAAGGGGAAAAATATATGTATATATATAATTCCAGATATATTTAGTAACATAATTTAGAGTGAAAAGAGCAGAAAGATATAGTAACACTATTAGTAACAGCAAACACTAATCTTTGGGTGGATACTTAGGTAAACAGGTATGGATAAGCAAATGGGAATATATCCATAACCATACATAGGTTTGGCAGACTATGCTCCTACATTTGTATTTATATGTGCAATACAAATATGCATATGCAGTTAAAACATAACAGAAAATGAAATTAAGATAACTTCTTAGCCACAAATAAGCACCTTGTGGAAGTGCGTCTCTGGGCCTGCAGACTGAAGACCATGGTCAGGAGGAATGTCAAGCTCAATTGGCATAACATGGTATAAAAAGTATTGTTCTACATCCTACTTCAATGAGCAGCAACTGAGGTCTTAAAAGGTTGCAAGTGGTCATCTAAGTGGCAACTGTTTCTCCTCATTTGGAACAAAGAAGAGTGAAGAAAATCAAAGACATATGAAAACAGTTAGTCTCTAGGACTAATGGATCATGAGAACTTCAATCTGTATGACCCAGAGAACACAAGAGCTAGATGGTGCCTGGCTACCAAAGCTGACACTTAGAAAAGGATCAACATTGGAGTTCCTGGATAGAGTCAGAGAAAAATAAGGAATAAACTCAAAATCCAAAAAAAGACCAGGCTTACTAGTATGATAGAGATGAGTGAAACTAGTGAGACAATAGCCACAAGTCACTCTTTGGGGCTGGAATTGAACTCATTCCTTTGGGTTTAACCTCAGCCAAACAATAGGCAAATCTATGAGTTAAACACCCACACCAGGGAGATGCACTCCTTAGAAAAATCAACCATGGAATATCAGAAGGGCAGCATTTGCGCAGGAAGAAAGGTATGAAGGAAGGGATGCCTAGGCAAGAAAGACGCAGGGAAAACGTAACCACAGGGAGGAAGTGGGATGTGAGGTGTTACACAGAAAGGAATGTAACCAGTATCACAAAACAAAATGTGTACATAAACTTTTGAAAGTAAAATGAAGCTGCTTTGTAAAATTTCACCCAAATCACAATTAAAATAAAATTAAAAAAGATATTCTAAAGTACTCATGATACGGTAGGTTAGGTTTTCTATAGTGGCTCCTACTCATAGCCACCCTACATACAACAGAACATAACACTGCCCGACCTGTGTCATTGTTACAATATTTGTTATGCTTAAAACTATTGCTGCAGCCACTGTGCCTTCCATGTCATTGTGGACCTTCCCATTTTTCTCTCACCCTCTACATATACTTTATGATGTCCTTCTCCAAGGAATAGTCCCTTCTGACAACATGACCAAAATACCTGAGATGAAGTCTGGTCATTCTTGCTTTCAACAAGCATTCCAGTCGCTCTCCTTCCAGGACAGATTTTTTTAGTTCTTCTGGCAGTCCATGGTGCAGTCAGTATTTTTTACCAAGCCACAACTCAAAAGTGTGAACGCTTATTTCGTCTTCCTTATTCACCATCCATCTTTTATATGCATATGAGGTTATTGAAATACAATGGCTCCTCTTTGGCACTCTAAAGAGGTCTTATGCAGCAGAATTACCCAGCACAATATGTTGTCTGAATCTTGACTGCTGTTTCCATTGGTGTTGATTGTGGAAACAAGTAATATGAAATTTCTGACAACTTCAATCTTTTCTCCACCAATCATGATGGTCTTCATTGGTCCAGTTATGAGTATTTTTGTTTTCTTTATGTTGAGGTGTTACCCATCATGAACACTGCATTTTTTAACCTTCATCAGTAAGGGCTCCATGTCACCTTCACTTTCATCAATCAAGGTTGTGTCGTCTGCATAGCGTAGGTTGTTCATAAGTCTTCCTCTAAACCAGATGATGCGTTCTTTTTCTTATAGTCCAGCTTCTCAGATTATTTCCTCAGAATACAGGTTGAATAAGTAGTATGGTGAAAGGATACAAGCTTGATAAACTCCCTTCCTAATTTTAAATCATGCAGTATCCCCTTGTTCTGCTTGAATGACAGCCTCTTTGTCTATGTATAGTTCCTCATAAGCACAATTAAATGTTCCAGCATTCCAATTTGTTATGATTCACACAGTCAAATGCTTTTTCATAGTTAAAAAAAATTAAGAAAAACAAGTAAACACCTTTCTGGTATTCTCTGCCTTTAGTCAAGATCCATCTAACATGAGCAATGACATCCTTCATTCCTCTTCTGAATCCAGCTTGCATTGCATTTCTGGAAGTTTCCTGTCAATATACAGCTGCAACTATTTTAATTCTCTTCAGCAAAATTTTATGAGCATGTGATATTAATGACATTGTTTGATAATTCCCACATTCTGTTTGATCATCTTTCTTTGGAATAGGTACAAATATGAATCTTTTCCAGTCAGTTTGCCAAGTAGTTGTCTTCCAAATTACTGTCATAGATGAGTAAATGCCTCTAGCATGCCATCCATTTGTTGAAATAACTCAGTGGGTACTATATCAATTCCTGAAGGCTTGTTTTTCATTAATTCTTTCATTGCAGCTTTGACCTCTTCCTTTAATACCATTGGTTCTTGATCATATGCCACCTCCTGAGATGGATGAACATCAACAAGTTCTTTCAGGTACAGTGACTCTGTTTATTCCTTTCATCTTCTTTTGATGTTTCCTGCATCATTCAATGTCTTACCCATAGAATCTTTCAATACTGCAACTCAAGGCTTGAATTACTTTCAGTTCTTTCAGCTTGAGAAATACTGAAAATGTTCTTCCTTTTCGGTTTTCTAACTCCAGGTCTTTGCATATTTCATTAAAATAATTGACTTTGCCTTCTCAAGCTGTTATTTGAAATACTCTGTTTAGGTCTTTTATTTTGCCATTCTTCCATTTGCTTTAACTAATCTCTTTTCAAGAGCAGGTTTTAGAGTCTTTTCTGACATTGTTCTTTTCCTCTTTTCTTGTCTTTTTGAAGATGTTTAGCTTTCTTCAAGTGTGATGTTCTTGATATCATCCTACAATTTGTTTAGTTTTTGGTCAATGGTGTTCATTACTTCAAATGTATTCTTTAGAAGTGTGTCTAAATTCAGGTAGAATATAATCAATTTCATATTTTGGCTCTTGTGGGCTTTTCTTCATTGTCTTCAACTTCAGTGTGAACTTTCATATGAATAATTGATGGTCTCTGTGGTAGATAAGGTTATGTGTCAACTTGAGTGGGCCTGGTTTTGTGTGGCTGGGAATCTGAGGTAGTTATTCTCCAGGATGAGACTGACAATAACTCCATAGTGGAATTTGCCATGAGCAGCAGAGTAGATACTTTAAGAATGAGGTTTGCTTCCAGTATATTAGGAGAAACTTTGGGAATGGTCTACAGCTTTTTGGCATGTTTTGATCATGCATATAGACCAAGTCTTCATTTAGCAGCCTGCCATGTTTACTGATATCTTGGACCTACCTCTAGACTTGAACTAGTGTTCTGCTGTGTTTGGTGATATTAGGACTGTGTCATTTTATTTGTTGACCTTGGGCTTGTTAGACTCAGAAAGCAGCAGTTCTCTGACTGAAGACACCCCTGTAGCTCCAGAGGGCCAAGAACAACAGACAGAGCTGCAACTCAAGGTTGAGAGGCTTTCACCCAGTGCTGAGAGCTGGTACTTTGAACTCAGACTTCTAATCTCCTAAATAGTAAGAGAATAAATCCCTGTTTGTTAAAGTTACCTATTTGTTGTATCTTCTGCTAGAGTGGCAAGAAGTAACCAAAACAATCAGTTCTAGAGTCAGCTCCCGGCCTTCTTTTGTGTGAAGATGTTGACCTTCTTGATTGCCTCTTCCCACAGATGTGGTTGATATGATTCCCGTGTATTCTATCAGGTGAAGTCCACATGTATAGTCACTGCTTTGTTGTTGAAAAAAGGTATTTGCAAGGAATAAGTCATTGATCTTGCAAAATTCTGTTATGTGATATCTGGTGTCATTTATATCACCAAGGCCATATTTTCCAACTACCAGCGATTATTCTTTGTTTCCAGCTTTCGCATTATAATCACCTGTAATAATCAACACACCTTGATTGGTCAATTTCAGACTTCAGGCTATTGAAGGTGGTAAAAATCTTTAATTTCCTCCTCTTTGGCTCTGGTGGTTTGAGTAAATTTGAATAATAGTTATATTAACTGGTTTTCCAGTTAATGGATATTATCCTGTGACTGACAGGATTGTACTTCAGGATAGATCTTGAAAGGTTTTTTTGTGACGATTAATGTCACGCCATTCTTCTTCAATTTGTCATTAGCAGTATAGTAGGTCATATGGTTGTCTGATTCAAAATGGCTAAAACCAATCCATGTTAGCTCACTAATGACTGAGATATCAATCTTTATGCATTCCATTTCAATTTTTACAGCATCCAATTTTCCTAGAATAATATTTCATACATTCCACATTCTAATTATTAATAAATGTTTATAGCTGTTTCTTCTTATTTTGAGTCATGCCACATCAGCAAATGGTTGTCCAGAATGCTTTACTCCATCCATATCCTTAATGTTGACTCTACTTTGAGGAAGCAGCTCTTCCTCAGTCATGTTTTGAGTGCCTTCTGAACTGAAGAGCTCATCTTCTGGCAAATATAAAATTTTTCAATTTTTTCCATAAGATTTTCCAATAATTTATAAGATAGTGTTTCACTGCTATGACTAGGTTTTCACTGGCCAAATTTTTGAGACATAGATGGCCCATTCCTTCTTCCGAGTCTGCCTTAGTCTGCAAACTCCACTGATACCAGTCTGCCATGGTGACCCAGATAGTATTTCAAATACCACTGGCATATTCTCTAGCTTTAGAGCAAAACACAAGCCACCACAGAAGGACAAACTGACAGACAAGGAGTGGATTATTCTCCAATGCCACAATACAAATGCATCAATTCTTAGGTCTTCCTTATTTACTGTCTAGCTTTCACATGAATATGAGCCTATTGAAAATATCATGGTTTGGATCAGGGGCACCTTAGGCTTCAAAGTGACATCTCTGCTCTTTGACACTTTTGTGGAAGATTTACCCTGTGAAATGAATCCTTTGATTTTTTGACTGCTCCTTTCATGGGCATTGATTTTTGATCCAAATGAAATGAAATTCATGACAACGTCATTATTTTCCCCCTTTTTTTCATGACATTGCTTCCTGGTCCAGTTGTTAGGATTTTGCTTTCCTTGTGTTGAGGTGTGATTCATATGGAAAGCTATAGTCTTTGATCTTCATCACTAAGTGTTTCAAGTCATCTTCACTGTCATCAAGCAAGGTTGTTTCAGTTACATATCACAGGTTGTAAATTATTCTTCCCCAAATCCTGAAGTTACATTCTTCTTCATATAGTTCAGCTTCTCAAATTATGAGTTCAGCATAGAGACTGATCCAGTCATAAGGATTTTCATTTTCTGTATGATTAGTTATAATCCATATTGAAGACTACAGTTTCTTATATTGATCAGTAAGTGCTTCCAGTCCTTTGAAGTTTCAGTAAGCAAGGTTGTGTCATCTGCATATCACAGGTTGTTAATGAGTTTTCCTCCAATCCAATGCCATGTTGTTCTTCATATAATCCAGTTTCTCAGATTATTTGCTCACCATGCAAATTGAACAAGTATAATAAAAAATACAACACTAACAAATGTTTTCTAATTTTAAAACATTTATTACCCCCTTATTTTCTAAAGACTGCCTCCTGCTCTGTGTACAGATTCCTCATGAGCACAATCAGTTGTTTTGGAATCTCTATTCTTTGCAATATTATCCATAATTTGTTATGATCCATACAGTCAAATTCCTTTGCCTAGTTAATAAAACACAGGTATATTTATTTCTGGTATTCTTTGCTTTCAGCCAAGATACATCTGACATTAGCAATGTGCCAAAGGGGCAGGGAGGCCACATCTTCTGACCTCCTTTAACTGAACAAGAGAAAGACAGAATTACCATCAATAGCCCAAGGCCTATTCCTGAGAGGCCAGACATGCTGCCTCCCTCCAGTCCTTTCATCAACCCTGACACCAATCTTTCCCCCGGCAGCACCCACCACCTTTTGATAATTCACTGCAGTGACCACAAAGAACTCACAGATTATGGAGTATATTAGGGAAGCACCAGGCTACAATTCAACTTCAGGGATGCTGCTCAGTCTCTCTCAGCCCTCCATCTCTCAGCCAATAATCTCTCACAGTCTCTCTCCCAGCAGTGCCTGTCACTTGGTGTCTCTTTCAGTAATGCATGTGTCTTTCCCAGCAGCACATGTCTCTCAGGAGCACGTTTCTCTCAGGAGCACGTTTCTTTCAGAAGCGTGTCCTTCTCAGCCAGCAGTCAGAAAGACTTCTGCCTCTAGGAGGCCTTCTTTTAAGCCTGGCAGAGCGGCCAAACTAACCAATCATAACATCAGAATTCTAAGCACCAAAGAGAGAGCAAACTTCCCAGAACATTGCTTTGTGCCACTCTCAACAGAAATATCCCAAGTGGATAATTTTAATAATCAGGAGGTCCTCAGTTGCTCACAGCAAATTCCACCATGAAGTTTACAGAGACTTATGGCTAGAAAAGCCATACCATCTAATTTACTACACCACACAATGATATCCTTCATTCCATGTCCTCTTATGAATCCAGCTTGCATTTATGGAAATTTCCTGTCAGTACACTGCTTCAACATTTTTGAAAGTTCTTCAGTAAAATTTTACTTGTGTGTTATGTTGATGATATGATTTGTTAATTTCCACTTTCTGGTAGATCAGCTTTGTTTGGAATGGGCACAAATATGGGTATCTTCCAGGCAATTGGTCAGGTAGTTGTCTTTGAGTTTTGCTGGCATAAATGAGTAAGTGCCTTCAGCACTCCATCCATTTGTTGAAACAACTCAATGATTATTCCATCAGTTCCTAATGGCTAATTTATTGGTAGTTCCCTTCAGTGAAACTTGGACTTCTCCTTTCAATACCATTTGCTCTTAATCATATGCTACTTGCTGAAATGTTTGAATGTCAATTAGTTCTTCTCTGTACACTGACTCTTGGTATTCCTTTCATCCTCTTTGGATGCTTTCTTCACTGTTCAATATTTCCCCATAATATCCTTAAATATTGCAACTTGAGACTTGAATTTTTTCTTCAGTTCTTTTAGCTTGAGGAATGCTGAGTGTGTTCTTCCCTTCAGGTTTCCTAATTCTAGATCTTTGTGTATTTCATTATAATAATGTTCTTTGTCCACTTGAAATATTCTGTTCATTTATTTTATTTCATCATTTCTTCCATTCACTTTAGCTACTTTCTATTTAGAGCAAGTTTCAGATTCTCTTCTGACATCCATTTAGGTCTTTTCTTCCTTTCTTCTGTTTTCAATGATCATTTACATGCTCCATGTGTGATGTTCTTGATGTCTTCCCACAATTAGTCTGGTCTTCAGTCATTGGTCTTCAATGTACAAAATCTATTCTTCAAATGGTCTCTAAATTCAGGTAGGATATATTCAAGGTCATATTTTGGTTCTGATGTACTTGCTATAGTGTTCTTCAATGTGAATTTGCATATAAACAATGATAATTTGTTCTACAATCTTGCACTAACTTTTTTTTTTTTTTCTGACTGATGATATTGATCTTCTTCATCATCTCTTTCCACAAATATAATGTGATACTTGTGTATTTCATCTGGTGAGTTGCACCTGTATGTTGTTGTTGTTGTTATGTGCCGTCAAGTCGGCCCCGACTCATAGCGACCCCTCCTTGGGTTTCTGAGGCAGTATCACTACGGAAGTAGGATTGCCCAACCTTCCTTCCGAGGAGTGGCTGGTGGGTTTGAACCGCCAGCCTTCTGGTTAGCAGTCAAGTGCTTTTAGCCACTATGCTACCAGAGCACCTGTATAGTCATTGTTTATTTTGTTGGGAAAGGTGTTTGCTATGTATAAGTCTTTGGTCTTGCATAGTTCTATCACCTAATCTCTTGTGTCATTTCTATCACCAAGGCCATATTATCTAACTGCCCATGTTTCTTCTTTGTTTCCAACTTTTCCATTCAAACCATCAGCAAATATCAATGCACATTTGGTCAATTTCATCCTCAAGAATTGGTAAAAATCTTCAAGACCATTCATCTTTGGCTTTAGTGGTTGGTGTGTAAATTTGTATAACAGTACCACTAAAGGGTTCTCTTTGTAGTTGTTGCTGTTGTTAGGTGCCATTGAGCTGTCTCTGACTCATAGATAATCTACATAAAGCAGACTGAAACATTGCCCGGTCCTCCGTCAGCTTGATGATCCCTGCTATAGCTGAGACCATTATTGGTAGACATTGTGTCAATCCATCTTGTTGAGGTCCTTCCTTTTTTCATTGACCTGCCACTTTACCAAGAATGATATCCTTCTCCAGGAAATGATCTCCTCTTAAATGACCAAAGTAGCTGACACAAAGTCTGGCCTTTCTCATTTCCAAGAAGAATTTTGGCTGCACTTCTTCCAGGAGATTCATTAGTTCTTTTAGCAAACCAAAGTACTTTCAGCATTCTTTGCCAGCACCAAAGCTCAAAAGCACTGATTTTTCTTTGGTCTTTCTTATTCATTTTCTAGCTCTAACATGAATATGAGGTGACTGAAAATGCTATGGCTAGGTACACCTTGGTCCTCAAGGAGTTATCTTTGCTCTTCAGCACTTGAAAGAAGTCCTCTGCAGCTGATTTGCCCAGTGCTATATGTTGTCTGATATTTTCAATGCTGCTTCCATTGGTGTTGATTGTAGAACCAAGTAATATGAAGTATTTGACAACTTAGTCTTTTCTCCATTTATCATGATATTGCTTATTGGTCCAGTTGTAACAATTTTTGTTTTCTTTATATTGAGGTGTAATCCATACTTCAGACTGTAGTCTTCAATCTTCATCAGTAAGTGCTTTAAGTCATCTTCACTCTCAGCAAACAAAGCTGTGTTGTCAACATATCACAAGTTGTTAATGAGCATTCCTCCAATCCTGATGGCACATTCTTCTTCATATAGTCCAGCTTCTTGAATTATTTGCTCAGTATAGAGAATGAATAAGTATGGTGAAATGATACAACCCTGACACACATCCTTCTTAATTTTAAACCATTCAGCTTTCCCTTGTTCTGTTTGAGTTATAGTCTCTTGGTCTATGGACAGGTTCCTCATGAGTACAAATAAGTATTCTGGAGTTCTTATTCTTTTCAATGTTAGCCATAATTTGTTATGTTCCACAAAATCGAATGCCTTTGCATAGTCAATAAAGCACAAATAAACATCTTTCTGGTATGCTTTGCTTTGAGCTTGATAAGTATTAAGTTGAATAAGTTTCAATACCTGGAAAAATTAAACACTCACATCACTTCTTTAAGACAAAAATAGTTTTCTTTATTTGTTGTTACTAGCCAGTAGGAAAAAAGAAATATCCTTTTAGTTAGAGGGTAAAAGGAATTGAAAATTTTCAGGCATTAAATAACATATTTTGGAAAGAAAGAATAAAAATTGCATCAGATATTGCTCTCTTGGTCCTAAGAATCCTTAAAACTGCTGAGACTAATAAGAGACAAAACAAGTACAAATCTCTTTAGACTAGTAACCTGAGTGTCTCTAAGGAATCCAATGGGACTCATCATTTTCATGGTCTTGTAATCAATAATTATAATCTTGGATATGCTCACTGCAAAGTAATTTGGTTGTACTATGAAAATTCTGATAACTGTGTAACCATGACCTTAGTAGGCTGTAAAATAGAAATACTGGTTTAAAGATGAATCATTAGTGAGCAATTCAAAGAACCAGACTTGTATAGAACTGCTAAAGCCAAATTAAGTTTAATATAATTTTGTGATGACTATAATTGGTGTACAGGAAATAGATATGCATTAGGATCTGAAGCTTAGGCAGAAAATTAAGGAAGATGGTTAAAGTTGGGAGTCATTATAAAATTGAATTTGAAGATATGAAAATGGACTAGATTTTAAAAATACAAGAAATCACATGACATATTGCATTAGGCAAATCTACTTCAAATGATCTCTTTAAAGTGTTTCAAAAAAACAAAGATGTCAGTTTAAGAATTAAGGTGCACCTGACCCAAGCCATGGTATTTTCAGTCACCGCATATGCAGGTAAAACCTGGACAATGAATAAGGCAGACCAAAGAAGAGCTGATCCCTTTGTATTGTGCTGCTGGCAATGAGCACTGAAAATATCATGTAATGCCAGAAGAATGAACAAATCTGCCCTGGAAAATGTACAGCTGAAATGTTCCTTAGAACCAAGAATGGCCAGAACTCATCTCACCTATTTTGGTCATGTTGTCAGAAGGAACCAGTCCTTGCAGAAGGCTATCATGCTTGCTAAAACAGAAGGTAAGTGGAAAAGCGAAAGACCCTCAATGAGGTGGATTGACACAGTGGCTG
The DNA here is from genome assembly GCF_000298275.1 of Orycteropus afer afer. Taxonomy (NCBI): domain Eukaryota; kingdom Metazoa; phylum Chordata; class Mammalia; order Tubulidentata; family Orycteropodidae; genus Orycteropus; species Orycteropus afer. Next base: position 385,534 of record NW_006922263.1, on the reverse strand, counting down.
CAGCGATGGGCTCAAGCATAACAAGTCTTATGAGGATGGGGCGGGACAAGGCAGTGTTTTATTCTGTTGGATGTCATTCTGAGTCAGAGCCAACTTGACAGCACCTAACAACAACAACATATGCATGAGAAAGTTGGGCAAAGAATAAGGAATACCAAAGAATTGATTTGAATTATGGAAAAGGTGAATAACATTGAATATACCATGGACTGGCATAGGAATGAATAAACCTGTCTTGGAAGTAGAGCTAGAATGTTCCTTAGAAGCGAAGATTGTGAACTTTTGTGTTGCATACTTTGAACACATTATCAGGAGGGACCAGTCCCTGGAGAAACATGTGATGCTTGGCAAAGTAGAGGATCAGTAAAAAAAGAGGAAGACCTTCAATGATACGGAGTGACAAAGAGGTTGCAATAATGGAGTCAAATATAGCATAGATAGTGAGAATGGTGCAGGACTATGCAGTGTTTTGTTCTGTTGTCCATGGGGTTTCTAGGCATCAAAACAGACTTGACAGCAATGAAAACAACAAAATTCATACACAGCATGTGTTCATTGAGAAGAAAAATGTGCAGAAGAAAATCCTAGTTAGACACTAAATTTTAAGAATCAGGCAAAGGAAGAGAGTTCACAGGGAAAAATGGAAGGGAGCATAGGTGGCAGAGTTGCAAGAAACATCACATGACTCTTAATGTCACCTATTAATGCAGTTTAGCTGCACATCAAGTACCTATCAAGAAATATGTGTACTGATTCCTTGGTGCTCTGCTGAAAAGTATATTTTGCAAATATCCTATGGGGTATGCAGTTGATCTTTCTACATAATATATGCCAGGTCACATGTGAACAGCTGACTTTGCAAATAAAAAGTACATTATTTCACTTTCTTGGAACAGTTATATTGAAATACCCTTGGCAACAGTCATTGTGGGATACTCCAAGGTATAAAACTCTCTGAAACATTTTCCTGTATTTTCTGTGAGGTTGCAGTGGTCAATAAATTGTACAATCTCCAGTGTCAGGGGTAACACTAGGAATGTCTCCTTGGCTACCATACTGAGAATAGTAGTAGTATACCTCAGTGAATTTTCTGTTCTTTTATAACATTATCATTCATTCAACTGACCAAAATCTAACCTTTGCATTGCCTAGAAGAGGCAAATAAATGGCCCAACTCCAGCTCACAGGATTTTAAGTCATAGGTTTTGCAATTAACCCTTACCTAACTTATTCTCTCCTAGTCTGTTGTTGTTGTTGTTTGCCGTGGAGTCGGCCCTGACTCATAGCGACCCCTCCTTGGGTTTCCGAGGCAGTATCACTACGGAAGTAGGATTGCTCAACCTTCCGAGGAGTGGCTGGTGGGTTTGAACCGCCAGCCTTCTGGTTAGCAGTCAAGTGCTTTAGGCACTATGCTACCAGAGCTCCTTCTCCTAGTCTAGTCTCCTTTTATTTGCTTCTTATTATCTCAAAAGTTTAATTAAAAAAAAAAAAAAAAAACTAAAAGTTTAAGGGTATGCTTTCAACTCTGCTTAAACTACGCTGAATAATGTCTATTTGTTCACTGAAATATATCCTCCAGAATTTTTCCCTCTAATCTATGTCTAAGAAAGTGAAGTTTGTGAATGACATCAAAACAACTTATTTTATTCTAAGATTCAGCTTGCTTTTGGCTAATGGGAGGCACAGATTGAAAGAAGAGGACTGGAAGATGGTGAATTTGAGCCAATGATGTTACAGTTCTTTTTCTTCTGAGCTGAAGTATGGCAATGGCTACATTCTCTAAGACCATAAATCTTATAAATGATTCCCACTCCATGCCTATACAATTTCTGTCAATTCTAGTTACACATTCCCTCATTTTTTACCTCAGTCCAAAAGGTGGCATTAACTTTCTGCTATTGTTCTTTCCCCAGTTCTTAACTATCTTTGTTAGTTATCCTAATCCTACTTAGCCATCAGTAGAAGTCACTTCACTGTCTTTCTTCTATTGACGCTTTGAATGTGCACTGTTTCCTGCTGAGATGTTGGCAGATAGAGTTCACATATTTTTGAAAAAAAAAAAAAAAATCATTCTGTTTGATTGTAAGTGTGTGAGTGTCTGCTTGAAGTAAATGAATTTTTTCTCACTTTATGAACCCTAAGGCATTTGATTGCTAACCAGAAGGCTGGTGGTTCAAGCGCACCAGCCACTCTTTGGAAGGAAGATTGGGCAATCTACTTTTGTACAGATACCCCCTTGGAAACCCAAGGATGGGTTGCTATGAGTTGGATCTGATTCCATGGCAGTGAGTTTGGTTTGGTTTTGGTGATGAATAAAGAGGGTGAAATTGAGAATGGACAACATTTTACAAAAACATTCTCAGTATCCTTGTTTAGCTAGTCTTAATTTTCTCTGAGTGTCACTTAAGGAAATGAAAAGCAACTTGATGTAGCTAGACTCCACTATAGTTCTCAACAGTTTTTGCTTTCCAACATTGGCATCTTGGTTTATTCCTTTTCAACACTGCATGATTAGTCTGTGTGACAAAATCATATGAAAAAAAATGATGACATCTGTGGTGGTTACGTTTGTATGTCAACTTGGCTGGTCCTGGTTGAGTGGCTGGGCAGCTGGTGGTAGTTATTCCCCATGAGGAGACTGGCAATCAACTCCATGTTGGGATCTATCACAAGCAGCTGAGAAACTGCCTTTGGGATGTGCTCTGCTTCCTGTATATAAGGAGAAGCCTTTGGGAATGGTCTCTAGCTTATGGCACATTTGGACCATGCTTGTAGCTGTGTCATTGTTCAGCAGCCTGCCATGCTCTGCCAACCTTGGGACTTATAATGGACTTAAATGGCCTGCCATGTGGTTTGGCAACATCAGGACTGTGCCTTTTGACTTGTCAACCTTGGATTTGTCAGCCTCAGCAGCTAGCGTTTGTCTGAGTGAAGAAACACCACTAGCTCCAATGGGCCTGGAGCATGAGGCAGAGCTGGACTCCAAAGTTGAGGTGCTTTCACCTAGCACCTAGAGCCTGGCACTTTGAACTTGGACTTAAAGCCTCCGAACTGTGAGCGGATAAACTCCTGCTTGTTAAGGCATCTCATTTGTGGTATATTTTTGTCAGAGCTGCACTAGGTAACAAGAACAGCCTTCCACCTCCAAGAATAGTTTATACAAACTGAAACTGCCATCTTTTTTGACATCAATCTCAGTATTGTTATTTCTCTACTTTTCTCTCTTCCTTATCACTCACTTTGGGGAGAGCAGCTTCCATATCTTCAAACACTCAAACTAGCTGTGTGGAGAGATCAGGTAGCAAAAATAATGAGCCATCAACCATTAGTCAGTATCAACCTCCAGACATGTGTAAATGTAACTTCACATGACATAGTCCTAGCTGAACACATGACTGCAACCTCATGATGACCCTGAGCCAGAAACTTCCAGCTAAATTGCACCTTGATTCCTTACTCCTATGATCTGTGTCAGATAATGGATATTTGTTGTCTTAAGCTGCTACATTTCACAGTCTTGATTTGCAGGAGTAGATAGCTAATATATAGCTTATGTCTTACTCACAATTTAAGATTTAACCTGTAGATATCCAGCAATTTTTTTGTTATTGTTGTTCTCAAAAGGTGAATTGCTTACTCTAACAACAAGGTGAAATGATACTGAAAAGCTTTAATTTGAATTGTCTTTATTAGTTTTCGAACAATGAGAGAATAATGTGTTCATTTTTTTTCTACCCAATATTTGTATTAATAAGGCTTATCTGAAATATTATTAGACATGACTCAGTATTTTATCCAAGGACTCTTATCTTTCCTTCTTCACTGCATTTTAACCATTGTGAGGTTAAATGAACAGTAAAACACTACACTAAAGGCTCTAGTGATTGCTTAAATTGTGCCAAAGATCTCTTAAAAAATTATGAAAGTTATTTCAAAGGGTAATGCAAAATATCAGAAGTTGAACACTTACTATCTCCCTCTATTAATAGAGATTTTCACTAGGGTAAGCTATCCACATCCTAACTCCCATCCAATTTATGATGATGCTTGATAATATATGTGAACAAAAGTTACTTTATTTCTGAATCAAATTAATAGCTTAAATCTCATTAAGGCAAAAGCTATTAATATAACACTTAAGGGAAATAAAATTATCTTATAAATAATGCCAACAGTAGTAAAATGTGTTTCCAGGTGACAGGATTTACTAAAGGTAGTATTTAGTTAAATAATTGAAACAACAGTCAGGACAAAGTGCAAAAGCAATTAGAGAATGCAAAAGATATAATTAATCTTATCTTTGATATGAGCAATAAAGATAGATGTGAAATGTATCATTTTCATATCTATACCAACATAACAAGAAGTGTATTAAAATTTCTTCAAAAATGTGGAAACAATTAGATTATTCAAAAGTTTGTAAAACATTATATATTTTTAAATTTGTTGCCTTTTTTATGAAACAAAAGTTATTTTTGGAGGGGTAAAAATTCATTTCATTTAAGCAGTATTCAATTGGAGTCTGATAAAATTGTGTTGCTGTTATGTGCCATTGAGTCAGACCAGATTAAAAATAAAATTAAAATAAGAAAAGTATTAGCTGCTTAGTTCAGATCATCATAGCTAAAATGGGACTTTACTCTAAGAACTTCCCAGTTTTGTTTATCGTGTCTGTAACTGAGGGTCATGAATGTATTTAATGATCATGATGACTTTAATACCTGTGAAAACCAAACTTGCAAAAGTAATTATAGAAGCAAAAGTCATTGACTCTTTATTGAAGTCTTCATAATAAAGATCAGGGAAGATCATGCATGAGCCAATCAGTGAGAAAAGGAATATACCACAAGATGGTAAGACATGTATCTGAAGAATAAAGGCAGATGACAGGTTGCAAGGATGTTTGTTGTGAAGAATGGTTGTTGTTTTTGTTAGGTGCTGTCGTGTCAGCTCTGACTCTGAGCAACACTTTGTAAGCCAGAGCAAAGCCCTACCCTGTCCCGCATCACGTTCACAATCCTTGTTATTCTTCAGCCCGTCACTGAAGCCACTGTCAATCCATCTCACTGGGGAGTTTTCGCTTTTCCTCTGACCCTCTCTCTACTGAGCCAGATAGCTTTCTCCAAGGATCAGTCATTTCTGGCAACATGGCCAAAGCAGGTAACGTGAACCCTGGACTTTTTTGCTTCTAAGGAGCCCTCTGGCTACAATTATTCCAGCATAGATTTGTTCCTTTTTGTGGCAGTGCATGGTATTTTCCGTATTTTTCCCCAATACCACAATTGAAAGACATCAATTTCTTCTTTGGTCTTCCTTATTCATTGTCTAGCTTTTACATGGATATAAGGTGATTGAAAATAACATGACTTGGGTCAGGTGCCCTTTAGTCTTCAAAACCACTTTTCTCTTTACTGCTTTAAAGATGTCTTTTTAGCATTTTTTTCAAGTGCAATACAAGGCCTGATTTCTTGACTGCTACTTCCATGGGTGTTGATTGTGGACCCAAGGAAAATGAAATGATTGACCAAACTTAATCTTTTTCTCCATTTATCATGACGTTGTTTACTGGGAAGTGGGTAGTAAGTAGCAAATAGCAGCGGTTATGGCAGGCAGTGAGAATGGTGGAGATAATGCCAACTAGAGGAGTGGCTCAGGTGGTATGTGTTGCTTTTAAATTGAGGGATGAGTAGTGCTCAGAACGAGTGCAATTGGTGGCAATAAAGTTAGATGATTAGTGACTGAGGTGGGTAGTAGTTGCATTTAAATGATATGGTGGTTATGCTTTTGTGTCAACTTGGCTGGGGCTGGTTGAGTGGCTGGGCAGCGGTGGTAGTTATTCCCCATGATGAGACTGGCAGTCAGCTCCATGGTGGGATCTACCACAAACAGTTGTGTAGCTGCTTTGCATATATGGTCTGCTTCCTGTATATAAGAAGCTGCTTTGGGAATGATCTCTAGCTGATGGCACCTTGAACCCTGCATGTAGCCATGTCATTGTTCAGTAGCCTGCCATGCTGTGCCGACCTTGGGACTTACAATAGACTTAAATTAATGGCCTGATGTGTGGACTGGTAGCATCAGGACTGTGCCATTTTATTTGTCAACCTTGGGCTTCTCAGCCTCAGTCGTGAGCAGCTGTCTGAGTGAAGAAATACCTTTCCTGGGCCAGGACCTGGGGGCAGAACTAAAGCCCAAGGCTGATTGGCTTTCATCCAGCCCTTAGAGCCTGGCACTTTGAACATGGACTTAAAACCTCCAAATTGTAAGAATAAACTGTTGTTCAAGTAATTCCATTTGTGGTATATTCCTGTCAGAGCGACACTAGGTAACCAGAGTACATGACAAAGACTTTCAGTTTATTCTGAAGACGGGAAGGGCTTTTAGAAATAATGGAAATAATTTATAATTTCCAAGGACTGAAAGTTGTCCAATTGTCATTAAAAAAGAAATGAACGAAGAAAACAGATTTCTGGGTTTCTGGTTCAAGATAGTGATCTCTTCCATGTAAGGTCCAATTAAATCATGAGTAGCTCTGGCAAGAACACACGACCTTTACTAAAGCAATTTAAGTTGAAGAGTGATTATCAAGTCTTTATGAATAGCCCTGAAACATTGTCTGATACAGTACCGGTCACAAATTTGCAAGAAATGGCTAGATTGTTGAATATAGATGAAATTATATTGATAAAACACTGCAACTAAAATATGATACATTATTTTGAACAACTGTGGAGAGCCGGGAAGGAATTTCTGTGTAATTGACTTTAAAATAGTTAATGTTTCAGATCATTTTATGACAGTAGGAAAATGGAGGCATCAATGATATTCAACACACTATCTTTCTTATAAAAACTGTCTGCCAATTACACACTAAAGCTTATCCTTTCTCAAATATTTATTGTAGAAATGATGGCATGGCTTTTAAAAAGATATTCATGCTCATCTTGAAGAAATTGTGCCATAAATAGATTTTGAAAAAGGAAAAGATTCAGAAAAAGAGCCTCAAAATACCATTATTGAGAAATAATATTCATTATTTCCACAACTAGATTGCAAATCTTCCTATATAAGTAACATAGACAGAATCCAAAATTGAGAATCTACTAACCAGAAGGCTGGCAGTTCAAACCCACCAGCCACTCCTTGGAAGGAAGGTTGGGCAATCCTACTTCCATAGTGATACTGCCTCAGAAAC
>NW_006922263.1:359239-377625 GCF_000298275.1 Orycteropus afer afer | reverse complement strand
CATTTCTTTGTTGTTTTGTGATACTGTGGTGACTTGCTTGTTGTTGTGGCTGGAGGCTATGCTAACAGTATTTCAAATACTAGCAGGGTCATCCATAGTAGACAGATTTCAGCAGAGCTTCCAGATTCAGACAGACTCAGAATAAGGAAAGGAGCATCCACTTCTCAAAGAATATTGGCCAGTGAAAACCTTAGGTATAGCAATGAAACCCTATCTGATATAGTACAGGAAAAAATTATGAGCAGTTCTGAAACATTGTCTGATATAGTACCAGAAGACGAGCCTTTCAGGTCAGAGGGCATTTAAAATATGAATGGGAAAGAGCTGCCTCTAAAAATTAGATTTGACCTTAACGATGTGGATGTCATAAAACTTTCAGGACCTCCATTTGCTGATGTTGCATGACTCAAACTGGTAAGATACAGCTGCAAACATCCATTAATAATTAAAACATGGAATGTATGAAGCATGAATCTAGGAAAATTGGAGGTTGTCAAAATGAAATGGAACACATGATAGATATCCTAGGCATCAGTGAGCTGAAATGGGTTGATTTTGGCAATTTTGAATCAGATTACCATATGATCTACTATGTTGGGAATGACAAATTCAAGAGGAATGATAGGGCATTTATTGTTACATAGAATGTTTCAAAATCTGTCCTGAAGTTCAATGCTGCCATTTATAGGATAATTTCCATATCAAACCCACCAGCCACTCCTCGGAAGGAAGATGGGGCAATCTACTTTTGTAGTGATACTTCCTTGGAAACCCAAGGAGGGGTTGCTATGAGTTGGGTCCGACTTAACGGCACATAACAACAACAACAACAACCATATGCCTACAAAGAAGACCAGTTAATACTACTATTATTCAAATTTATCCACCAACCACCTAAGCCAAAGATGGAGAAATGGAAGAACTTGTCAATTTCTGCAGTCTGAAATTGACCAAACATGCAACAAAAATGTATTGCTTATTATTGATAATTGGAATGTGAAAGCTGGAAACAAAGAAGAATCCCCAGTAGTTGGAAAATAGGACCATAGTGACTATATGGTCTGGTCTCTTGATGGCAGAGATTGTATGACAGAATTTGCAGGACCAATGACACATTAATTGCAAATACCTTTTTTCAACAACAAAAACTGCAGCTATGCACATGGACCTCACCAGATGGAATACACAGTTATCTGCTGAAGTACATCTGTGTAAAGATGAAATGGAAAAACACAATATCTTCAGCCAAAATAAGGCCAGGAGCTGACAGTGAAATAGACCATCAATTGCTCTTATCAAAGTTTAAGTTTAAGCTGAAGATAATTGAAACAAATCCATGAAAGCCAAAATGCGACCTAGATTACATCCCACCTGAATATAGAGACCATCTGAAGAATGGACTTGATGCATTGAATACCAATGACTGAAAATGGGAGGAATTATGAAATGGCATCAATAACTTCATACATGAAGAAAAATCATTAAAAAAGACAAGAAAGGAAGTAAAGACCAAAATGGATGTCAGAAGAGACTCTGAAACTTGCCCTTGAATGGAGAGTAGTTAAAGCAAATGGAAGAAAAGACAAGATAAAAGAGTTGAACAGAAGATTTCAAAGAGCAGCTTGAGAAGACAAAGTCAATAATTTTAATGAAATGTGGAAAGATCTGGGGCTAGAAAACCAAAAGGGAAGAACACACTTGGCATTTCTCAAGCTGAAAGAACTGAAGAAAAAATTTAAGCTTCGAGTTGCAATATTGAAAGATTCTACGGACAAAACATTGAATGATGCAGGAAACATCAAAAGAAGATGGAAGGAATACACAGTCACTGTACCAAAAACAATTAATTGATTTTTTTTTTTTTTCAGGAGGGGGCATATGATCAAGAACCAATGATACTGAAAGAAGTTGATGCTGCACTGAAGGAATTGGTGAAGAACAAGGCTTCAGGAACTGACAGAATACCCTTTGAGATGTTTCAAATTCTAGAAGCATTCACTACTCTACGCCAAAACATTTCAAGACAGCTACCTAGCCAAATGACCGGAAGAGGTCCGTATTTGTTCCCACTCCAAAGAACGGTGATTCCATAGAATGTAAATATTATCAAACAATATCTTTAATATCACATGCAAGAGAAATCATGCTGAAGATAATTCAAAATGGTTGCAGCATTATATTTACTGGGAACTTCCAGAAATGCAAGGTGGATTCAGAAGATGATGTGGAACTAGGAATATCATTGCCAATGTCAAATGGATCTTGGCTGAAAGCAAAGAATACTAGAAAGATGTTTACTTGTGTTTTATTGACTATACAAAAGTATTCAACTGTGTAGATCATAACAAATTATGGATAGCATTCAGAAGTATGTTAATTCCAGAACACTTAATTGTGCTAATGAAGAACCTAAACATGAACTAGGAGGCTGTCATTCAAAAAGAACAACAGAATAATGCATGGTTTAATATCAGAAAGCACGTGTTTCAGGCTTGAATTCTTTGACTACACTAATTCAATCTGTATGCTGAGCAAATAATCCAAGAAGCTGGACTATAAATAGAAGAACTTGGCATCAGGATTGGAGGAAGACTCATTAACTGTGTTGGCACTATGCAGATTACATAACTTTGCTTACTGAAGTGAAGATGATTTGAAGCACTTCTTGATGAAGATTAAAGAGTACAGTTTTCAGTATGGATTATACTTCACCTTAAGAAAATGAAAATTCTCATAACTGGACCAATAAGTAGCATCATGATAAATGGAGAAAAGATTGAAGTTGTCAAAGACTTCATATTACTTGGATCCACCATCAACACCAATGGAAACAGGAGTCAAGAAATCAGACGAGGTATTGCACTGGGCAAATCTGCTTCAAAGGACCTCTTTTAAGTGCTGAAGAACAAAGATATCTCTTCGAAGACTAAGATGCACCTAACCCATGCCATGGTATTTTCAATTGCCTCATGTACGTGTGAAAGCTGGACAATGAATAAGGAAGACCAAAGAAGAGTTGATGCTTTTGAGTCGTGGTGTTGGCAAAGAATATGGAAAATACCATGAACTGCTAAAAGAACTAACAAATCTGTGCTGGAACAAGTGCAGCCGGAATGCTCCTTGGAAGCTAAAATGTCCAGACATCATCTCACTTACTTTGATCCTGTTGTCAGAAGGGACCATTCTCAGGAAACAGATATTATGCTTGGTAAAGTGGAGAGTAATTGAAAACGGAGAAGGCCCTCAATGAGATGGATTTATGCAGTGGCTGCAGTGATGGCCTCAGACATAGCAAGGATTGTGAGGCTGCACAGGACCAGGTATTTTTCTGTTCTGTTGTACATAGGGTTGCTTTGAGTTGCCACTGACTTTATGGCACCTAACAGCAACATCAATATTCTCTCAGTCTCTTATACTTGAAATTGTTTTCTAATTTCATATTGGAAGGGCATGATTGCTAGATATAAAAGTTTGATAGCCGAAATCCTCATGTTATTTTTGAAGATACAATGAGATTCTTCTGTCAGTCACTGATTTTTGCTCAGGAAAATATGTAGAAAACATCCACAAAAGTAGATACAACCCTAGCCCTAGTTTTAAATCTATCCTTCAAATCAACCCCTTCATTTTCAGTAAATTGTTTCTTCTGTATCTTACAACTTCACAAATAATTCTTATCCAAGCCTAAACGTATCCCTCTCAAGCAAAGAAATTTGAACTCTTTTATTAATTTCTCAGGAGCCCTGATGCTGAATGCTTAAAGTGCTTGTTTGATAATAGAAAATTCAGTGGTTGGAGACCATCGGGACTCTATAGCATGCTTCCACAAAGATTTACAGCCTTGGGAACCCTGTGATACAGTTCTACGCTCTCCTATAGTTCCTAAGAGTTGAAATCAACTCAATGGTTATAGGCTTTTTTTTTTCTTTTCTTTTAATCTGCTCTATATTAAATTGCTCCTCATTTCATTGCTGAGCCAACTTTTTGTAAACATAATTTAGAGGGAAGGAAAAGTGAAAATATCTTAAAAATTAACACTAAAATTCTTAGGGGCAGATTTTAGGATCCATGCATAAGGGAGGGATGGAGTAAGTCAGAGAAAATAAAAAGCTGATATATTATAAGGTTGATAAGCAAGTAAGCAAGGAATAACTGTGGATCACTGGGGGTCTACTTACACAGGACCCCTGAAAAGGCCATTTGAAATATTCCTCAGGATTGGTGCCCCTATAAGTAAAGAAGAATGTTTACCATCAAGTCCCACCATCTCTGGTTGAGAGCTTCACTCAGAAGCATTTACTCCTCAGCACTTCCAGTCCATCCCAGGCAAACCTAGTATGCTCCAGTAGTGTTGAAACTCTCAGGTAGAAAGGCAGTTGTTTTTAGCTGTAATTGGTTGGCTTGAATAGAAACTCTATGGATGTAGATATATGGTGAGTACTGTGATTGGACTCTCTCACCTCTCAAAGCACAGATTTCCACCAATTCCTAACTCAATTCTGCTATATCACTAATCTCATCTTATACGTACCACTTACTACATCTACTTAACAGGGGCTTATTTGAGATCCCATTTTAAATTAGTTCTCCACTGGCATTTGTTGTTGTTGTTGTTGTTATTCTATTTCGATGTTGAGAATGTGCTTATTGAGTGATCTCCAACCACTGTTTAGAGATGACAAGTAATACAAATGAGCAGTAATGGGTAAATAAGACACTGAGTGTTTGTAGTATAGGAATATGGACTTTATTTCAGGCAAAACCCTAGAGTGGCTATTACATTGATGGCATTATGCTAATTAAACTGGGTGACAGTGAAATGGCAAACACACTATATATATTAGAAAGTTAAAGTGGGAAACACACAATATATAATAGAAAGTTAAATGTGCAAGAAGAGTGGGAGGTGGACCTGATGAAGTTTCAGGGACCTATTACAATATTACATCTTTAGGAGATCACTAGTTGTAAGTACGCCAGGACAAACTTTGTAAAGTGTGTCAGACATGATGTTTGTTTTCGACAATGTAAAATGAGCAGAATATTTCATCAGAAATTTTAGACCTAAGAGACAAATTGAGTAAATTAAGGCCTATCTGCCAACCCATTTATTGAGTAACCCATAACATTATCAATTTTTACTCATACTTTGGAAAAGAAGGGGGAAGTAATCATAATGGACTGGGTGCTTTTTGATTTAATGAAATATTAAATTGGTAATTCATAGCAACACTCATTATTAATTTCAGGAAGCATATATATCACAGATTAAATTCAAGGATTTCATTTTGCTTCAATCCACAGTCAAAGCCCACAGAAGCAACTGTCAAGAAATCAAAAGATTCACATTGGGCAAGCCTGCTTCGAAAGATCTATTTAACATGTTTTAAAAGCAAATATGTCACTTTGAGGACTAAAGTGCACCTGACCCAAGCCATAATATTTTCAATAGCCTCGTATGCATGTGAAAGCTGGACAATACATAAGGAAGACCAAAGAGGAATTGATGCCTTTGAATTATGGTGTTGGTGAAAATTATTGAACATACCATCGACTGCCAGAAGAATGGACAAATCTCTCTTGGAAGAAGTACTGTCAAAATGTTCCTCAGAAGTGAAGAAAGGAAGATTTTGTCTCACTTTGCACAAGTTATCAGGAGGCATCAGTCCCTACAGAAGGACAACATGCTTGATAAAGTAGCGGGCCAACAAAAAAGAGGAAGACTCTCAATGAAATGGATTGATACAGTGGAAGCAAAAATGAGACCAAACACAGAAACTATTGTGACAACAGTGCAGAACTGTGTTTTATTGTGTTGCACAAAGAGTCATTATGAGCCAAAAACAAGTGAACAGCACCTAACAATAACAAGGTCAAGAAGACCCACATACAAAAGTAAATTTCATGAACAAAGGGCCCAGAACTTCATGAGCTATCAAATTAATGTTTTTCTCTCTACCTCCTCAGGACTTCAGTTAACACAGCAGAAAGAAGTGCAACCCATGTTAAGATAAATTTCCATGGGTTACAAGAACTAGCTTCAAGATGGTCAGATATTTTAAAATAATAAAATTGGACAACTGATATCAAGGATACCTGAGCAGAGTGTATATAAATGAATATCTTAGAAAAGACATACATTTCTTTTAAAAAAAAATCTCCCAGAACAATAAGATTATATATATATATATATACACACACACATATATTTAATCCAAGAATTTGAAATGTGTTTCCTTTAAAAAAATCCATCAGATGCAATATTGTAAAGATTTCCCCTATATTATTATGCCATAATATCCTACAAAATTAAAATTTAATTTTATAGAATGCATACAATGCATTTGTTAAATCCAATTATATATGTTTTAATATCAATAAAAATCTTCCATATATTAAATTGTCTACATTTTACCCACTTATTTGAATGCTGTCACATGTGTTATTGTTGTTGTTAGATGCCATCATGTTGGTTGTACAACAGAATAAAGTATTATCCAGTCCCGGCTCTTAGTGTAATTATAATTTGTAGTCAAATATGCATTACATGTGTGTTGGTTAATGGAAGAGACAAAGGAATCAACATATTCACCAATGTTGTTCTACTGTATACAAGTACTCAGCCCTAAACTTTAAATGGCTCTTCAGTTTATAAAGATATGGTTAACAGTATGATTAAGGACTTAAGAAATGTAATAGTCATTGTGATAACATTTGAGCACTCATGATGCAACATGCTATGAAAAGGAAATGGCACATTTTCATACAGACTAAGAGAATTATGCTCAGATTCTTAGTCATTGAGAAATTACAGATCATTAATCAATCAATATGCCAGAGACACTATTAGACATATATATTTAAAAGACCCTGTAACCTTTTTTGTTTCTCAAAATGAGCTTCATTTTTCAAATATTAAAATGAATCATAGATTTGGGAGAGTTCTGGTAAGATGGCAGAATAGGAAGACAAACTACACACACCCTCTGCAATGGAGAAAAGAAGAACCAATTAACACAGATAGATACAATAATCCTTGAACCCTGAACTTTGAAAGAAAGGATACAGAAGTGAACTGAATTCCACATACTAGAAGAACCTACATGAAAACTATGAAAAAGGAGACATGAGGAACTATGGACTGTCAGTGATCCTGACTCCACAGACAGATTGGATATTGCCAAGTGGTGTTGGGACTTAAGAATTAACCTAAAAATTGGCCATGGTAGTCAGGGGCTGCACAGCAGACTGCACTGGTGGCTGGTGAATAGAAGGGGAAGCAGTGAAGTGGGAGTTGGGCTGAGCTGTGGACTTTTGGCTGCCAGGAGGTTGCAGCCATTTTGAATGTGTACAAGCAGTTTGACCATTTTGCATATTTAAAACAGCATTGTTTTCTCAGATTCCAGGAACCAAGGAATAGCCTCCACTTTCTGGGGACAGCTAGGACATACCAGACATTGAGGACTAGAAAGAAGACAGGTGGTGAGTTGGTGAGTGCATAAGTGCTGCCAACTAGTAAATAAAGGAAGACGATACCTTGCATACTCAGATACATTAAAAAAAAAAAAAAAGACTGTGGGTGAATCACTCCAATATACAATTACCAATTAAATATAAATATAACAAAGTCACAATATCTGGGAGACAATAGACCATACTGTCCACACAAAGAAACAAGATAAAGTGGTAGAAACAAGGGAGCAGGATACAGACCCAGAACACATCCCTGAGGAAGAAGCAGTATTAGGACTCCCTGATAAGGAATTCAAAAGAATTTGTACCTTGAACAAACTGAGAGACAGATCGAGGAAAACACTAACAAAATCCTAGGACAATTTTGGAAGAAAATGCAAGAACAAAACAACAAAATATATGAAAAATTAGGAATGACACAAAATCTACAGATAGAAATTCAGAAAATTAATACCAAATTTTCAGAAATAGTTAACACATTGAAAGGCAAAAGTTTGGAACTGAATCAATGGAAGGCAGAATTAATGAGATTGAAGACAAATACCTGAATACTTCTATGGAAAGGGATCAATCACAAAAAGATCCAAACAAAAATGAAGATTTATGTGGGATACCATGAAAAGGAATTCCAGAACAGGAGGAGAAAAACAAAACCACTGAGAAAATTGTCCAAGATTTGTTAGAAGAGAACTTCCCTGATATGTTGAAAGATGAAAATATATCCATTGAGGAAATTCAACAAACACCAAACAGAATAGATGCCAAAAGAAAATCACCAACACATATCATAATCAAACTCACCAAAACCAAAGACAAAAAGAATCCTGAAAGCAACACAGGAAAAATGAAGTTACTTACAAAAGACAACCAGGAAGACTAAGAGTTGATTTCTCATCAGAAATCAACCAGGTAAAAAGGCAATGGGATGGTATATATAAAACCCTGAAAGACAAACATTTCCCCTCATATATGATGGTGAAATTAGGAGATTCCAGATAAGCAGAAATTAAGGAAATTTCGTAAACAGAAGACCAGCCTTACAGGAGATACTAAATGGAGTCCTTTGGACAGAGGACCAATAATAGCAAAAACAATCGGCCATTAATACACATGATGACATAATGCAGACACCAACCCAGTTACGGAAGTATCCAAAGTAAAACAATCTTACAAGATTGTAAACAGGAACCAAAGACATCAATTGACAAATGAGGACAACAACAAATCAAAAAGAGGGGAAAAATAGTTTACTTACAGAACTTCTAAATGGTGAAGAAGTCAAGAGAGTTGGAAAATAGAATGGGGTGTTCTAAACTCAGGGAGAAATTATAAATCACAGGGTAACCTCAAAGAAAAAACATAAACCTTCACTTCACAATAAAAAAGAGAACCAGCACAAATATTCAGCAAATAATAAAACAACTGCAATGAAGGAAATTATTACACAGTTCCTAAACAAAATGAGCTCAGTAGAAAAAAGTTGTACAAAACAAAGAAACTAGAAGCTCTAGGAAAAAAAAAAAAAATGACTCCAATTCATACTTGTCTAAAATTACACTGAATATCAATGTATTAAATGCACCACAAAAGAAACAAAGAGTTGTAGACGGGATAGGAAAAAATAGCCCATCAATAAAAAAGACACATACCTTCGACACAAGACAAAAATAGACTAAAAATCAAAGGTTGGAAAAACATTTTCAAGAAAATAGCAACCAAAAATGAGCAGGAGTGGCAAAATTAATTTCTGATATAATTGACTTTAAGAAAAAGCCACCATAAGAGAGAAGGAAATACATTATATAATGATTAAAGGATCAATTGAATAAGAAGATATAACCATAATAAATATTGAAAGACCACAAAATACATAAATCAGATTTTAATTGACTTGAAAAGACAAGTAGATGGCTCCACAGTCATAGTAGGAGACTTTAATACACCATTTTAAATGAAAGACATAACAACTGGAAAGAAATTCAACAAAGACACAGAAGATTTAAATACAATCCACCAACTTGACATGTACAGAGCACATCACCCAACAACAGCACAATATACATTCTTTGCCAGTGCACATAGAACATTCTCCAGGGTAAACAATATGTTAGGCCATAAAGCAAGCCTTAATACTTACAAAAACATTGAAATACTGAAAAGCATCTTCTCAGATCACAATGCTATCAAAGTAGAAATCAAAAATAGGAATATCAACAGAAAAAGAGAAAACACATGGAAGCTGAACAGCACCCTCCTTAAGAAAGACTGGGTAATAGAAGAAATAAAAAATGAAATTAAAAAATTCCTTGAATCAAATGAGAATGAAAAAATAACATCCAAAAATCATTAGGACACATCAAAAGCACTGATCAGAGGCCAACTTATAGTAAGAAATGCACACATCAAAAAAGAAGAAAGAGACAAAATCAATACCTTAATACAATATCTCCAACAATTAGAACAAGAACAGCAAGAAAAGCCTACAGTCACCAGAAGAAAGGGAATAATAAAGATTCAAGCAGAAATCAATGAAACAGAAAATAGAAAGACAATAGAAATAAATCAAGCAGACTAGAAGTTGGAGTCTTGTAAAGATTAATAAAATTGAAAAAACACTGGCAAATTTAACAAAAGAAAACAGGGAGAGAATACAAATAAAATGAATAAGAAACAAATTGAGGACATCACAACAGAACCAACTAAGATTATAAAAGATATTGGGATAATATGAAGAACTGTACTCCAACAAATTTGAAAATCTAGAACAAGTGGGCAGACTTCTAGATACACACTACTTACCTAAACTAACACAGACTCAGGTGGAAAAGTTAAACAGACCCATAACAAAAGAAGAAATTGAACAGGTCATAAAAATAATTACCACTTCTTTTCAACATTGTATTGGAAGCCCTAGCCAGGGCAATAAGGCAAGAAAGGCAAATCAAAGGCCTCCAAATTGATAAAGAAGTCAAACTATCCCTATTTTCTGATAATACGATCCTATACCTAGAAAAGGAGCTCTGGTAGCATAGTGGCTAAAGCACTTGACTGCTAACCAGAAGGCTGGCGGTTCAAACCCACCAGCCACTCCTCGGAAGGAAGGTTGGGCATACTTCCGTAGTGATACTGCCTCGGAAACCCAAGGAGGGGTCGCTATGACTCGGGGCCGACTCGACGGCACACAACAACAATGACAACATACCTAGAAAACCCAAGAGACTCAGCATTAAAACTGCTGGAACTAATTGAGAAATTTAACATTGTAGCAGAGTACAAGATCAACATCCAAAAATCAGTTGGATCCCTCTACACCAGCAAAGAGATTGCTGACAATGAAATAAGGAAAACAATAGCATTTGCAATAGCTACCAAAAAAAATAAAATACTTGCAAATACATCTTTCCAGGGACACAAAAGGCCTGTACAAAGAAAGCTACAAGACTACTTCAAAGAATCATAAGAGACCTACATAAATGGAAGAACATACCAAGCTCGTGGATAGGAAGATTGAACATTATGAAAATGTCAGTTCTACTCAAAGTAATCTATACATTCAATGAAATCCCAATCCATATCCCATCACCACTTTTTAAGGATATGGAAAAGCCAATCATTAGCTTTCTATGGAAAGGAAAGAAACTTCAGATAAGCAAAGCACTATTGAAGAAGAACAAAGTAGGAGGTCTCATGCTGCTGGATCTCAAAACCTACTGTACAGCCACATAGTCAAAACTGACCAGTATTGGTACAATGCCAGACACATAGACCAATGGAATAGAATTGAGAACCCAGAAACAGATCCACCAACCTCTGGTCAGCTGATCTTTGACAAAGGGCTAAAATCCACTAAATAGGAAAAGATTGTCAGTTGAACAAAGGACGATGGCAATACCGGATATCCATTTGCAGAAAAATGAAACAAGATCTGTGCATCACACCATACACAGAAACTAACACCAGATGGATCAAAAACTTAAATGTGAAACTAAAACTATACAGTTCCTCAAGGAAAAATTAGGGACAAATTTAGGGACCCTGATATATTGCATAAATAGACTATCATACATAACCCAAAATGCACAAACAGCAGAAGATAAACTAGATTAATAGGACCTTCTAAAAATTAATTTTTATGTGCTTCTAAAGACTTCTCCAAAAGAGTCAAAAGAGAACCTACAGATTGGGAAAATATTAGGTTATGACATATCTGACAAGGGATTTATCTCAAAAATGTATACAAAACTGCAGTTCACTGACCCCCATCTGATCCTCTCAGGTGTTTATGTGTTTATCTGAAGACTGGTGTTTGGTGTTAATGATGAAGAAGTATTGTGGTCACACTGATTGGTATTAACCTCAGTCATCTACATCCTATGTGCACAATTCAGTGCAGTCCTGTTCAGTGAACAGGAATATACTCTAGACCAAGGATAGATTCAGCTGAGGCTAATCTTGCATAGATACCAGTGATAGAAAAATACTTGAAATCCTTACAGAAACAATAGAAAACAGACACAGAACAATCTCTTGCAGACACCCGGACATTATGGGAGAGAGATCCAATAGATCTACCATCTCAGGACCATAGTACTGGGGGACACCATACTCAATTGACACAACAAAATACATAAAAGCCTTGTTCCTCATCCTACATTGGTGAGTAGCAACTGGGGTCTTAAAAGCTTTCAAGTGGCCATCTAAGATGCACCTAATGGTCTCCTAGTGTCAGAAGCAAAGAAGAGTGTAAAAAAAAAAACAAAACATTTGGAAACAATCAGCCCTAGAACATGATGACCCTTGAGACCAGAAGAACTAGATGGTGCCTGGCTACCAATGCCAACCAGTCCAGAAAGGATCAAATCTGGTTATCCTGGATAGAGTGGGAGGAAAAAATATGGATCAAAATCCAAAAACTCAATAATGACTAGAATTACTGGTTGGATGAAGTCTGGTAAGCCCCACAATACTATGGCCCTGGAATACATTCTGCACTTGGAATAAAACTCACTCTCAGGGAATGGCTCTCAGCCCAATAGTGAACAAGACATACATGCAGACCACTCAACCCAGGGTGACACACCCACATACTCTATGAAAATATATCCCTTAGAGCAATAGACCATGAGGCACCAAAGGGGAAACATTCACATGGAGGAAATTCAGGACAAACAGGAGTGCATAACTATGAGGGGCAAAAATAGATAGATAGATAGATAGATAGATTAATAAACAAATAAATAAATAAAGTAAAACTCTAATATCTCAACAACAAAAAGATTAACAATTCAACTGAAAAATGGGCAGAAAGCATGAATAGACACTTCACCAAAGAGGATATTCAAGCAGCCAACAAACACATGAAGACATGTACACAATTATTATCTATTAGACGCAAATCAAAACAACAATGATATACCATCTTGCACCAGCATTAGTAGCAATATTCAAATACTAATTGATGGTGAGAATGTGGAGAGATTGGGACTCTCATACACTGCTGGTGGGACTGTAAAACGATAAAACCACTGTGCAAAGCAGTGTGAAGTTTCCTTAAGAAGTTAGACATAGAGATATCATTTGACCCAGACATTACATTACTAGGTATATATCCTAAAGTGAAAGCCAGGACAAGAACAGATATATGCACACACATTTTCATCAGAGCACTATTTACAATAGCCAAAAGATGGAAGCAACCTAGGTTCCCATCAACAGAAGAACGGGTAACCAAATATGGTACATACACAGAATGGAATACTATGCAACCCTAAAAAATAATGTAGAATCCACAAAACGCCACATAACATGGATGGACTTGGAGGATATTATGCTGAGTGAAATAAGGCAGTCACAGAAGGACAAATATTGCATTTGTCTGTTATTGTAAAAAGTGAACAACAAAAAAAAAAGGTTTCTATATGGAAGGAAATTTTCTTTGTTGGTTACCAGTGGTGGGAGGAGTTGAGAAAGACCACTGTTATATAGGTAGAGACAAGTATTGATTTGGGTGAAGGGGAGGGAAGTATACCATATGTGAGTGATCAGCACGGTGGCATTGAGGAAGAAGAAGACATAGAGAGGTACATGGGAGGTACAGACAACAAAGATGAACTGTTTTCCACATGCAGTATTGCATTGTCAGTGATGACAAACATTGATCTATGGGTGGATAGATGAGTGGACAGGCTGAAGGATTAGGTATGTGTATGCAGGAGGGAGCATGCTCATGACCATATATAGGGTTGGAAGACAATGTTTCTACAAGTATATTGGTATATTCTGTAAGAATTTCCATCTGTATAGTAGAGTTGACAAGAAAAGGTTGTAGTAACTTCTTGGCCACTGCCAGCTACCTGGATGGATCAAGTAGTTGGACCTGTGGGCTTGGAATCATGGTTGCAGGGGACATCAAGCTCAATTGACATAACATGCTACATAAAAATATTGTTCCACAAGCTACTTTGGCAAGTAGTGACTGGGATCTTAAAAGCTTACAAGCAGCCATTTAGATGCAATGATGGGTCTCTCTCCATCCAGAGCGAAGAAGAATGAAGAAAACCAATGATGCATGGAAACAGACCATGGGACTGGTACACCATACAGTCATCAGCCTATGTGACTATGGGACCAGAAGAAGTAGATGATCCCCAACGACAGCTGTCATCTATGTAGGAGATCCTGTACAGAGTGGGAGAACAATGTGGAACAAAACTTAAAATCATTTGGGGGAAAAAAAAAAGGAGCACGTTTTTCAGTCTGATAGAACTTGATGAAACCCCTGACACTATGGTCCCTAGCTGCCTTTCAGGTCTGGAATTGAACCCATTCCTACAACTTCAAGCCAGAGAAAAGGCAGGCTTATGAGCTGAACATTTACATTAGGTATGTACCCTCCTTAGAGAAATCAATCATGAGAGAATAGAAGGGCTGTGTACGAATAGGGAGACAGTTCGTGGGGCAGGAGTGCATTGGATGGAAGGACACAGGAAGAGGTAACTATGGGGAGGAAGTGGGAAGGGGGCTGTTGCATTGTGGGAAATCAAGTCAATGTCATGAGACAAAGTATATGTGAACTGCTATATGGAAAATGAATTTGCTCTCTAAACTTTCACCCAAATAACAATAAAAATTAAAAAAAGAACCAGGGATATACATTATACACACACACACACACACACACACACATATATAATATATTGTGCATATTCACATCCCTCCCAAAATTAGGAAAAAACGGTATACCTAAAATAACTCTCAATTTTTCGTTGCTATTTTTATGTGTGCATTAATTTTATTTTTTTCAACTAAGTTTTATATTTTGTTAATTCTTTTCATTTATGTATTTTCTAAATTTTTGAGATTTAGTTCTTCATTTTCTTCCTTTATTTTATTTTATTGTTGTTGATGAAAATATATACAGCCAAACTTACAGCAATTCAATAGTTGCTACATATACAATTTAAGTATATTGATATTTAAATATAGGTTCCTGCTGCAAATTTTTAGGTCTGGGGTTTTTCTTTTCCCTACCCAGGGCTTAAGCTGAGCACTGGTAGGCAGAAGAGGGAAATCTTGGTAATGCTTTCTTTGGGCATTTACGTATAACTAGGAAGGTTGGGCAATCCTACTTCCATAGTGACACTGCCTCGAAAACCCAAGGAGGGGTCTCTATGAGTCGGGGCCGACTCGACAGCAAATAACAACAACAACAGCACTTTTTTTTAGTCTGGGACCAAGTCTGACCTGCTGAATCTCTGCAGATGTAAAACTCGTGTCCCCTTACTACTGCAATGGCAGCATGCTTGCCAGCTTCTATTTAGAGCTTTACTTTTCTTTTTTTTTTTCCAGTTGACTCTGTATGTTTCTTAATTTTATTGTGAATTTAGCCACGCATTTAAAAGGATATAAGCAATATTTTACTTATTAGGGCTAATGGATTTTAACATGAGGGCTTACAGTTTATGTTCTCTAACATATTGCCAGAAACAATTCAAGGCTGGCTTTGGAGTGAATCCTCTCAAGACAGACCCTTTTTTGTAATTTCTCTGTGGTGGTGACAAATAAATACTTGGTTTTCTGTTAATACTCATATCCATCACTAAGGCTTTCCTTTGAGATTTACTATGGACGGATAAAGTCCTGACTTTTTTGCATAAGAGAAGTAAGGATTAATATGAAAGGAGAAAAACAGTGAGACACACTATATGCTGGTACTCTTCTTAAACCCACCATTGTTTTGTGACTGTAAAGTGGGTTTATCTCCATTGTTTTCTCTTCTTGAAAAAGAAAGTGAGGGGAAATCAGGGCCCACTCAAAAGTTGGAAAGCTCTAGCAGCCCAAGAGATATCTCACTGGAGAACATTAAGACAGTGTGTGTACTGTTTTCTCTACTCAGTGCACAGGCTAATGTAGAAATTAAGCTCTTGTTGCAATTTAAAAAAGAAAAAGTGATATTATAATCATATGTTTCATAGATCTTTTATTCTTTATTTGTCAAATGAGCTCAAGAATGACTTTAAAAATTCCTATGGCTTGCAAATGATATAAATCATAGAAGATTGAGTATATCATGTAGTAGATTAGATTTGTGCAGTAATGATACATAATTTACTATCAAATATATTTATTGCAACATATGATATTTTCAGAGAAATATTACAGTGTTATTTATGTAAAGTTAATATGCAAATTGGTTATTTGTATTTTGACTTATCACCTAGGAAAATTAAGCTACAATCTAATGGTTTCCACTGACATTTAATTTTACAATAACTGATTACTGTATTGTATTTCATTTATATATTTGAACCCATTATTACTTCATATGATTATAGATCATTTATCCTTCTTTCTTACTGGTTCTTTGGTATATAAATATTCTATAGTATGTATGTACTGCATCTATTCTTGTATGTCACCATAATTTGTCTCATTTTATATATTAACTATTTTATTAGATCCTTAAAACATCAACTGATATATTAATTTAAGGGATTTTTTTTTTTGTTAAAGTTTATATACATGATTTTATCTTGAATTTTATATGCATGTTACACAAAAACTAATATCTGTTAAATTCATTGTTTATTTTTCTAGGACTTCCATAACAAGATACTACAAGGTGAGTGACTTTAAAGAAGATAAATATTTTTTCACAGTTCTGGAAGCTAGAAGTCCAAGTGTATTGGCTGTGTTCATTTCACCTGAGGACTCTGAAAGACTAACTGTTCTGTGCTTTTCTCCTAGTTTGTTGGGGCTTCTAGCAAGACTTGACATTACTTTACTTAGATGGATGTTGTTGTTGTTATGTGCCCTCCAGTCAGACCTGACTCATAGCGACCCCTCCTTGGGTTTCCGAAGCAGTATCACTACAGAAATAGATTGTCCCATCTTCCTTGAGAGGAGTGGCTGGTGAGTTTGAACCACCAGACTTCTGGTTAGCAGTCAAGTGCCTTAAGCACTATGCCACCAGAGCTCCCGCTTAGACAGATACTTTTGTGGTTTCTTCCCCCTTTGTGTGACTCAGTTGCTGTATCTGTCCTGTTTTTAGAGAATACTAGATATCAATGGTTAAGTGTTCAGCTACCAACCAAAAGCTGGTTGTTCAAACACATGCAGGTACTCCACAGAAGGTGAGAACTAGCAATTTGCTCCCATAAATATAAAAGCCTAGCAAACCATACAAGGCATTTCTACTCTGCTTTATAGGGTCACTATGAGTAAGAATCAAGTCATCAGCACACAACAAAGACAATGCTCATATAGGACTAAAACCTACATCAGTTCAGTATGACATTGTTAACTGATAACATCTCTATATAAAAACACAATTTCCCCAAAACAAGGTCATAGTCATAAATATAGGGATTAAGAATTCAGCATAGCTTTTAGAAGAGAATTCAATCTCTAACATCCATGTCATGAACACATAGCAAATAATTAAAAAAAAAAAAATCTTGAAAATTATTGTGATGTTAATATAATTTTATTAATTATTTATTGATTTACACATTGGGTGCGAGTTCACAGAGAAAGGGAGTTTCCACTCAAAAATGTATATACATATTGTTTCATAACATTATTTCTGCCTCCTAACTTTCATTTTTTGGTGAAACACAGCCCTTTAGTCACTATTCATCTATCATTTTTTCATACTGTGGTGGTGTGTGTGTTTCAGCAAGGCTGGAGGCTATGCTACTGGGAATTCAAGACTCTGAAACTTACTCCTGAACAGACAGTAGTTAAAGCAAATGGAAGATACAGTGAAGTAAAAGAACTGAACAATACAATTCAAAGCGCAGCTCAAGAAGGCAAAGTGAAGTATTAGAATGAAATGTACAAACACTTGGAGTTAGAAAAGCAAAAGGGATGAACATGCTTGGAATTTTTCAATCTGAAATGACTGAATAAAAAATTCAAGACTTGAGTTGCAAAATTGACAGATTTTATAGGCAAAATATTGAGTGATGCAAGAAGTATCAAAGGAAGCTGGAAGGCATACAATGAGTCACTGTTCCAGAAAGAACTGAACGATGTTCAACTATTTCAAGAGGTAATATATAATCAAGAACCAATGGTAAAGAAGGAAGAACTCCAAGCTGTACTGAATGCATTGGCAAAAATCAAGGTTCCAGGAATTGATAGAATACCCACTGAGATGTTTCAACAAATGGATGCCACACTGAAGATGCCAAAATACTTGGCAGACAGCCACTTGGCTAGTTGACTGGAAGAGATCCATATTTTGTCCATTCCAAAGAAAAGTGATCCAACATAATGTGGGATTGATCAACCATGATCATTAATACCATAGACAAGTAAAATTTTGCTGAAGATAATTCAAAAACATTTGCAGCAGTATATTGACAAGGCATTTCCAGAAATTGAAGCCAGATTCAGAAGAGGACATGGGC
>NW_006922263.1:354732-355904 GCF_000298275.1 Orycteropus afer afer | reverse complement strand
TCTCCATCAGACTGACTGTATTACCTAGTTTTTCTGGACTCAGTGTAGCAGAGGCTATTGTTTGCGTGATCCATTAGTCCTTTGGACTAATTGATTCATAGAATTTTTAATTTTCTCACTTTCTTTCCTTCAGACGAGGAGAGATCAATAGCTGCATCTTACATTGTAGCTTACTAGCTATTAAGATTCCAGTTGTTCTTCATAGTAACAGGGTGTAGAATATTGTATTTATAAGCTATTTTATGCCAACTAACTTAGCTACAAAATATAATTTCTTGATTTTAACATGAATTTGAAATATTCTATATACATTTCAATACTGTGATGCTGATTTTTATTAAATATTGTTCATTTTTAATTGTTCAGCTGTAGTTTATATATTGACTAAATAAAATGCTATTACTTTGAAAATAATCCATATTATAGAATTTCTAGAACATTTTCCTGGGTATATATTTACTTCAGTTTTTTATTAAGAATATAATTTCTAGAGTTAATTTATAATCTGGATAATTTTAAGCTAATGTCTGTTATTAGGTGATCCAAAAACATCACTATAACATAAATTACAAATTTAGTTTTGTATTTATTACTTATGGAAAACAATATTGTTTTTGGTTGGTTTTGCTTTTTAAAATTTATACTTAAACATATAAAGCATAAAAAATTTCTACCATTTGGTTGATTCCAAAGGATTTATTTAATAATATAAAATAGTGTTGCAGTGAAATGAATTTCTAGGTATGGCTCATGCTGTCTTCCTAGATGTCATGGAAGAATTGGGCAACAGTGAGAGCCCATATATTTGGATTCTTCTGATTCATGGGGGTGGCCAATGGCCTGGTTATACAGTCAGGCAAATGGGTGGTGGAAAATTGTGTAATGTTCTTTATATCATCCCTGAATTCATCTAGTTTTCAGTCATTGGTGTACAAGGTGACAGATCTATTCTTTGATGGTCTCTATATTCAGGTGGGATATAATCAAGGTCATATTTTGGCTCTCCTGGATTTGTTTTAATTGTCTTCAGCTTCATCTTGAACTTGTATATGAGCAGTTGATCATCTATTCCACAATCATATTCTGGCCTTGTTTTGGCTGAAGACATTGCAGTTCTCTATTGCCTCTTCCTACAGATGTAGTTGATCTGATTCTGGTGTACTCCATCTGGC
>NW_006922263.1:331160-352622 GCF_000298275.1 Orycteropus afer afer | reverse complement strand
TTGGCTCAAACAACAAAGCTCAGAAGACAAGAATGGGTAGGAAAAATGGGTGAATGGAAATGAAGATCCCAAGGAAGGAGTGGAATAATGCTGTTACTTTGAGGAGATCGCAACTAAGGTCACGAAACAATATATGCACAAAATGTTGAATGAGAAAATTAATTTTCTCTGTAATCTTTCACCTAAACCACAATATATTTTTATAAAAGACAGGAAAAAAAACTATTTTGGGGATAAATCTGCTGCAAAAGACTTCTTTGAAGGGTTTGAAAGCAAAGAAGTTATGTTGAGGACTCAGGTGCACCTGATCCAAGCCATGAAATTTTCAATCACTTCATAGACATGTGAAAGGAAGACAAATAATAAGACAGAAGGAAAACTGACACATTTGAAATACAGTGTTTGCAAAGAATATTGAATGGACTGCTAGAAGAATGCAAAACTCTGTCTTGGAAGAGGTATAAAACAGAATGTTCCATAGAAGCAAAGATCGTGAGATATTGCTTCACTTATTTGGACGTGTTATCAGGGGCGACCAATCTCTGATTAAGGACATCATGTTTGGTGAAGTAGAGGCTCTGAAAATGGGGAAGTTCCTCACCAACATCAATGGAAACATAGGTTGCGACAATGGGCTCAAATAAACCTAATATTGCAAGGAATGAACATTGTTATTGTTGTTGTTATGTGCCATTGAGTCAGATTCGACTCATAGTGACCCTTCTTGGGTTTCTGAGGCGGTATCACTATGGAAGTGCATTGTCCAACCTTCCTTCCAAGGAGTGACTTGTGGGTTTGAACCAGAAGCCTTCTGGTTAGCAATCAAGTGCCTTAGGAACTATGCTACCAGAGCTCCTAAGGAAGGAATAGGAGCAGCCAATGTTGATCTTGTCATACATGGGGTCACTATGATTCAGAACTAAATCAAGGGCATCCTGCAAAACAAGACATGATATCAATATTCTGATAATAAGCCAATACAACTAGTATCCCTTGTAATTTTAAGTAATTTGTGATTTACAGTTAAAAATATTATTGTGTATATGAATCCTTAGGCTACATCAGACTGCCAAAGAGGACCTTAAACTAGACAGATATTAACATTAGTGCAACCTGAGGCATGATGACTATATGGCATTGGGCTGGTTATTTATCTCAGGTACATTGTTATGGATTGAATTATGATTCCCAAAAACATGAGATGTAAATCTCAACCTCTTTATCTTTGGATGGAATCTTATTCTGGAATAAATTTATTTGTTATGTTAATGAGGCCATGCCATTAAATAATAAGTTTGACAGATTTTTCTGTACTGAATACTTTATGCTATAATGCCCTAATAAAATCTCTATTCCAAAGTGTTTATGATGAACAATCAATTAATTAAATGTAGAAGGAGTACAACCAAAATGAAAAATCAAGACATTGTTTGAGTCACTGGCTAGAATTTCTTGTAAATATTGGGATAGACTTCAAAGTGTTTCTCATTCAGCCATTGTCTATATTGACCTTATATATTAAAAAGCTGAAATCTGCACTCATCACATTAAAGAATTACTAACTGAAGTTCTATCACTAAATACATGAGGCATTATGTTATGTGCTTTCTAGTGAAATGTTATGGCATGTCTTCTGCCCTTAAGGAGAGCTTGAAAGGTTGAAAATAAGAAACTATTTTCTAACTGGGCTAATAAGCAGTGATACAATAAGTAGAGAAAAGACTGAAGTTGTCAAAGATTTCATATTACTTGGTTCCACAATCAACACCAATGGAAGCCACAATGAAACAATCATGATGCATTGCACTGGGCAGATCTGCTGCAAAAGACCTCTTTAAAGCATTGAAGAGCAAAGATGCATCTTTGAAGACTAAGATGTACCTAATCCAAGCCGTGGAGTTTTCAGTCACCTCATATGCATCTATATGTTGGACAGTAAATAAAGAAGACCAAAGAAGAGTTGGTGCTTTTGAGTTATGGTGTTGGTGGAGAATACTGAAAGTCCCATGGACTTCCAGAAGGACCAACAAATCTGTCCTTTGAGAAATGCAGTTGGAATGCTCCTTGGAAGGGAGAATGGCCAGAATTTGTCTCACTTGTTTGGTTGTGTTGTCAGTAGGGACCATTCCCTGGAGAAGGATATTGTTTCAGTTACCATTTGTGCTGCTCTAACAGACATATACCACAAATAGAATGGCTTCAACAAACATGAGTTTATTCTCTTACAGTTTGGGAGGCTAAAGTCAGAGTTCAAAGTGTACTTTGATATTGGTAATATTGATATTACCAAACCACACAGCAGCACATTGATTCAAGTCCATTATGAGTTCCAAGATCAGCAAACAACATGGCAGGCTAAGAATAACAACTCAGCTACACACAGAATTCGAGCATGCTAAAAGCTACAGACCATTTCTAAAGCCTTTCCTTATATACTGGGAGCAGACCACATCCCAAAGGCAGCTACTCAGCTGCTCAGAGTAGTTTTACCAGTTTCATAATGGGGAAAAATACATCCAGCTGCCCAGCCACTCAAAACCAGGCCCAGCCAAGTTGACACATAACCTTAACTACCAGAGATATAATACTTGGTAAGGTGGAGAGTCATTGAAAAAGAGGAAGGCCCTCGACAAGAAGCTTTGACCCAGTGACTGCAACAATGGGCTCAGCTATAGCAAGGATTGTGAAGCTGGTGTAGGACCGGGCAGTGTTCCTTTCTGTTGTACGTAGGTTCACTATGAGTCAGACTTGACTCGATAATAGCACCTAACAACAACAACAACAAAGCAAGCCAGCACAGAAAAAGTGACATATGATTGGAGATCAATCTTTATCCTAAGCAAATAATCTGAGAAAATGGACTGTGTGCAGAAGAATGTGGCATTAGAATGGAGGAAGAGTCATTAACAACCTACGATATGGTAATGACACAACTTTGCTTTTTGAGAACTAAGATGACTTTAAGTACTTACTGATGAAGATCAAAAATTACAGTGTTCAGTATTTATTATACCTCAAAATAAAGAAAAAAAAAGAATACTCACAAATTGAACAATAAAAGTTTGAAATTGTCGAGGATTTCATTTTTGTTGATCGACAATCAATATCCATGGAAATAGCAATCAAATGACCTGTTGCATTAGGAAAATCCACTACAAAAGACCTCTATAAAATGTTAAAAGGAAAAGATAATTTGTTGAGGACGAAGATGTACCTGA
This sequence comes from Orycteropus afer afer, assembly GCF_000298275.1. NCBI lineage: Eukaryota > Metazoa > Chordata > Mammalia > Tubulidentata > Orycteropodidae > Orycteropus > Orycteropus afer. Next base: position 349,404 of record NW_006922263.1, on the reverse strand, counting down.
CACAAGCCGTGGGACTTTTTTACACTTCATATGCATGTGAAAGCTGGATAATGAAAAAAGAAAACAGAAAAATAATTGATTCATTTAGATTATAGCACTGGAAACTACACATTAGACTGTCAGAAGTACCAATAAATCTGTGTTGAAGAATTAAAGCTGGACTATTTTTTGTGGTTACCTAGTGTGCTCTGACAGGAATATACCACAAATGGTTTAAAAACAGGAATTTATTATCTTACAGTTTTGGGGGCTAGAAGCCCAGATTCAAAATGCCAGGCTCAAGGGGTTGGGTGAAAGTCCCTTAAGCTTGAGCTTCAGCTCTGCCTCCTGCCCCTGGCTCGCTGAAGTTGGAGACTCTTTTTATCCAGGCAGCTTCTGGCTGCTAAGGCTGACAAACGCGAGGTTGACAAGTAAAAAGACCCAGTTCCAATATTACCAAAAAACACAGCAGGCCCCTAATTCAAGTCCACAACAAGTCCAAAGATAAAGCAGGGCATGGAATACTGCTGAACAATGACTTGGCTACATGCAGGATTCAAGCATGCTAAAACTCTAGAGACCCTCCTCAATGCTGATCCTTATACACAGGGTCACATCCCTAAAGAAGCCACTCAGCTGCTCCAGTAGATTCCACCATGGAATTGATTGCCAATCTCACCACGGAAAATAACTATATCCAGCTGCCTACCCACTCAATCAGGACCAGCCAAGTGGACACAAAATCTTAACTTCCACACTATTCTTAAGAAGCCAGGATGGTGAGAATTTGTCTCACATATTTTATTCATGGGAGCTCTGGTGGCATATTACCTAAGGCATTTGACTGCTAATCCTCAGGCTGGTGGTTCAAACCCACCAGCCATTCCTCAGAAGGAATGTTGGGCAATCTACTTCCGTAGTGATACTGCCTCAGAAACCCGAGGATGTGTGGTTATGAGTTGGATCTGAGTCCACGACAGTGAATTTTGCTTTTGTTTTGTTTTGTTTACTTTATTCATGTTATCAAGAGAGATCACTTCTTGGAGAAGACAACTTGCTTGGTAGATGGTTAGCAATAAAGAGGAAGACCCTTTAATGAGACCGATTGACACATGGCTGCAAAAATGTGCTCAAACATAGCAAGCAGACTGTGATGATGGCATAGGACCTGGCAATGCTTTGTTCTTTTGTACACAGGGTCAGTATGAGTTGGAATTGACATGAGGCTGACTAACAACAACAACAACAGCATATTTTCTAGATGTGGAGGAAACGAGCTGCCATTTTCAAAAACCATTTCTAAACAATTTATCATTTTTTGTTGAAGTTCAAAATGTGCTTTCTAGGGGAATCTAGGTTAATGTCAGTCTGAGCCTTGTTGCATCTCATGTCAAGGGAAATTTTAATACTAAAATAATCTCAGTATGGAGAGCTGTGCTAAAATTGTTGTTACAGCAAGAACCTGCTTAAGTTTCTAGGACGATATAAAATTAAACATACAGTCAAAAGAATAAACAATACATGAAAGGTGTACCACTAGCCCAAATTGTATGGTTTTCCATGTGTGTCAGACATTTAGTGAATCTATTTACTATTTTAAGATACAGGATAATTTTACAGAATTCATTTGTCATTCTTTACTTTCTTGGCCAAAGAATGATTAGGTTGAGTTTACTTTAAAATCTAATAACCACTTTGGAGGTTTAAGATTGTAATTTGTAAGCTACACATTTTACTTCATCATAATTATATGTTTATTTTAACACAAATTTGAACATATGTGAAAGTCAATTAAAACCAAAATAATTATTAATGCATACTGTATGCACCTATTACTAAAATTCCCAGTAGTATTTTTCTTAGAAAGCATTAGAAGTATGGTTGGCTTATTATTGTCACACATACTGAGTATAACTATGTGACTAAATTTTGATGAATGGCATGCTTCTAATTTTGAACAAATCAACTTAAACTTGAACACAATTAATCCTTTAAAATTATCCGGAAGGTTGTTTTACTCATGAACCCATGCAGCACAGCACTATTTTAAAATAATTAATAGAGTATTTACAAGAATCTAGAAATTTACAAAGATATAATGTGCTTATAAACTGTAAGTTGCAGCACACAAAATTTCAATAAGCATAACAGAAAAATAAATCATAGAAGGAAAAACACTGCATATGTTTGTGCATCTAAACTTCAAAAAATATATTATATTCAAAAGTAAAACTTTAGAAATGTAATCTCTCAATTGATTGTGGAAAGTCATATCTAAACAGGATACTTCAATATTTATAACTCTTGGAGCTATCAAGCAAATTTGACTGATGTGATGTATTTCACCCTGAAAATCATAACTTGGTGTAGAGCTAAGTGCCATTATCTACTGCAGCAAAATTATCCCTTTTCCCAGCATTTATCGAGAGCCTGATTACATGAGGCATTTTCTTTCTGTTGTTACAAAACTACTTAATAAAAATAATAGAAGTCTTCTAACATTATCATTTTCCTCTGTGTACCCGTCTAAGGTAATTAATATTGTAGCTAGACTGAACTAGCCTATAAAACAAAGGATAATAGCATTTTAGCATTTTTTTTATTTTTTGCTCCACTCTTTATAAAATAATATATGTTTATTGGAGAAGAAACCATAAAAAATACTAAATGTATAAAGAATAAAAATCCACCAAACTTTTCATCCAGAAGCAACCATACGTAATATATTTCTAGTTTTTTTCTTATTTATTTTAGTATCTGTGATTATAGTGACTATTATGTCACCAACAGTCCATTGTAATTCATGTACATAATAAACCTCTCTAAGATAAATTTGTAAAAGTGAATGTATAGTGTGCTAGTGTTAGGCTTATGAAGATGTGTAACGTGGAGGTTATTTTCCTGCTGAGGATACAGTCAGCAACATTTATTGCTCTGTGTCGGCTCTGTCCACATGAGCTGAGATCAAAAACTTGGAGCTCCATCTTCATTTCCTTATTTATAAAATGAAAATAACAATAGTTTTTGTGTTATAGACTTGTTATAAGAATTAAACTTGCTAACTCATGTGTAATATTTTCAATGTACATTAAACTTAATAAAAAATTAGTTTACTTTTCAGAATCTTAATATGTATTTTCAAATAATTTTTCAGAAACAGTGATGAATTTCAGAATATGCTCATCCACATCAGATGTGTTCATCTATAAATTCATGGTATTAGATGTGTGGATGAGATGAGGACATTCAAAAAAATCTTAGTGATAATTTTTGATGCAATGAAAATGATTCAGAGTAAGAAACTAGAAAAACAACCAAATATGAAATCAATAGCACACTGGCTATAGCCAGGCACCCAGCAGTAGTTAGATCTGTTCTACACTTGCCGTGAATTTATTGATAAACCATAACTGTATCTCCATAATGTTAAATTAAAACATCTCCTTTGACATGTCTGTTCATTCCACCTCCTCATTTAAATTTATGCCATTCAAATATCTGGAGGCTTAAAAAAATCTGTTTTATCTGTCTTAACGTTTTAAGGCAATAAACATGGATCTCATTCTCCGCTATACTCCCTGAATCATATTTATAGAAAAAAAAAAATCTCACCTTCATCAATCTTGGTATCCAAATCATGTTGGACTCCAGTACCTAACAACTAGCACAGTGTATAAACACGCATGCTTCCATGAAGCTCTTTGTGCAGAAAAGCTGCCCAACACCTTATCTCTGTTCCTCACTCATTCATTCATGATTAGTTTCACTTTCAATTTACCCATCATAGGGTTTGTACTTCTCTTGGCTAGAGAGATTCATACGTTCAAACCACCATCTAGAACTAGCAATAAGATTGCCCACAATGCCAAATTCATCCCAATCAGTCCAAATTATATTTAGAACTGCCTTAATGGAGGAACCTAGAAGTAGCAAAGGATGAATTTAGGGATAAATATTATGGCAGTAAAAATATCCCACTTAAAGTTACTCACCTACATATAATGTCTGATTTCTTAGTACATAATGTTTCAATCCATCATAGTGACAAGTGGCATTTAAATAACAGTGTTGAAACACTCTCCACATCCATGTATGCTTAGAGTTCAGCAGTTCTTACATCTTTCATTTTTGCTACCAGGCTTTCCTAGGCATATGAGATGATTGAAAATATCATGGCTTAGGTCAGGCTCAACTTCATTATCAAACTGAAATCTTTGCTTTTTGAAACTTTAAAGAGATAGTTTGCATTAGATTGAACCAATGCACTACACAGTTTGATTCCTTCACTACTGCTTTCATGGACATTGATTGTGGATAAAAGTAGAATGATAGTATTGAAAACTTCCATTTTTTCTGCATGTATCATGATGTTCTCTGAGTATTCAGTATACCATGGTCATCCAAAATAACCAACTAATCAATTTTAAAAGAAAGACAACCAGAATGCTCCTTTGAAGAGGAGATGACAAGACTATGTTTCCTTTTATTTGAACACATCTTCAGGAAAAAGTAATAACCAGCAATGGACATCATGTTTGGTAAAGTTAAGGAGAAGCAAAGCATAGGGAAATCCTCAATGAATGGATTTAAGTGGATTGACATAATAGCTACACCAATACTCAAAAACACCAATGTATATGAATAAAGAACAGGACATGGTAACGATTCACTCTGTTATACAAAATATTGCCATGAGTCGGAGTTGACTCTGTGGCAACAACAACAACAACAACAGATATATGGAAAACCTAGTTACTCCTCACTGTATGCATTGCTGTAAAATTAGAATTATTTGAGATTTAATATAGCAATCCTAGACATAGTTTATGCTACTAGTCATTTATCAATATTCAGTATTTCCCATTTTAATAAATTGTTTTCAAATTTATAACATGTGCAGCAAAATATTTAATAATTACTGCTGTATAATGATAGTGATGTTCAGTTACAAGATCCTTGTAAACTCGAAATATTACAATGCTGAAAATTTAATGAAAAAGCCCTGTACTGTGTCTGACTATTCTTCTGCAGAAATAGTTCACTCTAAGAGTATAAACGGGAAGATACAGAATAACACCAGCTGGCCAGTCATCATAAATAGGAAAGCTACAATTAACAGCATGCCATATTTACTCCTTACAATTTTAATGCTATTTTTATAGTAAAGATTATTCCAGGATGTTGTTTTTAATATTTATGTAGTAAATTACACCCTCTCATATTTGTAGAAAATCTTTGTAGAAGAAATATATATGGATTTAAGAAAACAAATTTTCAATAACGAATGTTGACTGACTCCCTACAGCCAAGATTGCAAAGAGCATACATTTTAAGAGGTCATGATTTATTATTGGATGGTCTATATGATTTTATAAGCACATGATTTTAAAATAACCATATTTGATATAAAAATAAATTTACTGTGGACACTTTTAAACTAACTACAATGGCTCTGAATTGCACTTCTAAGATCAAGTATACTATTTTGTAGTATGGAGCTTGTATTTACTAGCCAATCCATGCAAATCTATTTAAAGTTGTCTTAAGGAGCTGAGTTCCTTTAGTTGCTGATTGGACTCTGAAAGGCAGGAGCACTGAGTCATTCAGGGAAGGACACATTTTTTGTAAATTAGAAAGCAACCATCTCATGTCTAACTTCTGTATGAATACCTTTTCCCTTTGTATTTTAAATTGCATATTAAAAGACAAAAACGCTTAAAGTAGCACAATGGGAAATACTGTTATGGACTGAATTTTATTCCTCAATAGATACTGTTTATGTCCTAACCCTGTACCTGTGAATTAGATTCTATTTGGAAATAAGGTCTTTAAAGATGGTAACAGTTCACTTAATGTTAGGTTGATTCTCAGGTAGAGTGGACCCTAATCCTGTATGGGTGGGGTTCTTATGAAGAGTAAAAGATACACAGGGGCAAAGAAGCAGAGAGGAGAAATCCATCTGATGCTGCGGCTGTGGGTCAAGGACCTCCTGGAGTTACGAGCAGCTATGAGAAAAATAAGGAAAGAATCAACAAGGCCAACATCCCTGTCTCAGACCCCCAGATCCCAGAAGTGTGAGAAAATAAATTTCTGTTTTCGTAAGTCATACAGGTGTGGTATTAATTGTAATAAACCTTGGAAGCTAAGACAGGTACTAAAAGGAACAAATATCTTCTCAAATATTTTAAAGATAAGCTTTTATCTTAGTTAAGCTTTATGTTAGGTAAAATATGGAAATTCGTAAGTGGTTAAAAATAAGTTTTTCAATGAATGCGTGTTTGAAGAGACTTCTATCACTACCAAATCTCTGTTACAAAACCATTTAACTAATAAACACCTGAATGCATGGCTATCACTTTTTTTTTTTTTTTTCATTTTTATTGTGATCTGGGTGAAAGTTTATAGAGCAAATTCACTTTCCATACAATGTCTCATGATATTGACTGCAATTTCCTACAATGCAGGAGCTCTCTTCTCACTTTCTTCCTATAGTTATCTCTTCCCTGTGTCCTTCCTTTCCATGCACTCCTACCTCCGAGCTCTCTCCCTCTGCATACACTGTCCTTCTATTCCCCATGACTGATCTCTCCAAGGACTGTATCTACCTAATTCAAATGTTCAGTTCGTATGCCTATCTTTTGTTTGAGTGGAAGCCACTGAAGTGGGTTCAGTTCCAAACCTGAAGGGCAGCTAGAGACCATAGTCTCAGTGGTTCCACCAGGCTCTCTTAGACCAGGAAAATCTGTCCTTTTTCTGTGTGTGTGTGTGTGAATCATTTTGAAATTTGTTTCACATTGTTCTCCCACTTTATGCAGGATCTCCTACAGAGATACCCTTCTGAGTGGTTGACAGTGACAGCCGGGCACCATCTAGTTCTTCTGGTCTCACAGTCATATAGTCAGAGGATCTCATGGTGTATCAGTCACTTGGGCAAATTGTTTCTATGTGTCTTTTGTTTTCTTCATTCTTCTTTGCTCTGTATGATTATAGATCCATCGTTGCATCTAGATGGCCACTTGCAAGCTTTTAGGATCCTATTTGCTACTCGGCAAAGTAGAATGTGGAACAATGTTTTCATGTAGTATGTTATGCCAATTGAGCTTAATGTCCCCTGCAACCATGGCCCCAAACCCACAGGTCCAACTACTCACTCCTTCTAGGTAGCTGTCTGTGTCCAAGAAGTGACTACAAGATTGTCCTTTGTGAATTCTACTATATGCCTGGGAATTCTTACAGAATGTAGAAATACACTTGTAGAAACATTGCCTGCCAACCCTATACATGGTCAGGGGCACACTCCCCCCTGCATAGATATACCAAATATTTCAGCCTGTCCACTTATCTATCCACCCATACATCAATGTTTGCTATCACTGACAATGCAGTACTACAAGTGAAAAAGGGTTCATCATTGTCTGTACCTCCTGTGCACCTCTCTATGGCTTCCTTTTCCTCAATCCCTCAGTTTTGATCACTCACATTTGGTACATTGTCCTTCTCTTCACCCAAATCAATACTTGTATATACCTATCTAACAGAGAGCTCTGGTGGCATAGTGCCTAAGGCATTTGATTGTCAACCAGAAGGCTGGAGGTTCAAACCCACCAGCCACTCCTTGGAAAGAAGATTAGGTAATATTTTTCTGTAGTGATACTGTCTCAGAAATCCAAGGAAGGGTCACTATGAATCAGGTCTGACTCTACAGCAGTGAGAGAGAGAGAGAGAGATATCTAACAGTGTTCCCTATCCTCCCCTCTACCCTTTGTAATAAAGAAAATTTCCTTCCACATATAAACCTATCCTTGACTTTTTACAGTAACAGAGTAATACAATATTTGTCCTTCTGTGATTGATTTATTTTTCTCTGTGTGATATCCTGCAAGTTCATCCATGCTTTGCAGTATTTTGCAGATTGTACTTTATTCTTTAGGATTGCATAGTATTCCATTGTGTGTATGTACCACACTTTGGTTATTCATTCTTCTGTCAATGGGCACCTAGGTTGTGTCCATCCTTTTGCTGTTATAAATAGAGCTGCAATGAACATGGGTGTGCATATATCTGTTCTTGTCCTGTCTCTCACTTCTTCAGGATATATACCTAGTAATTGCTGCATCATCTGGCAATTCTAATGTAAACTTTTTAAGGAATTGCCATACTGCTTTCCGCAGTGGTTGTATCATTTGACAGTCCCACCCCAGTGTATGAGAATCCCAATCTCTATTAAACATAGCCAGCATTGGTTATCTTCTGGCTGTTGAACTTTCGCTACTAGTGCTGGGGCAAGGTGGTATCTCATTGTTTTGATTTGCATCTCTCTAATGGCCAGTGATCATGAGGATTTTTTCATTTGTTTGTTTGCCACATGGATATACTCTTTGGTGAAGTGTCTATTCCTGTCTTCTGCACATTTTTAAATGGATCATTTGTCTTTTTGTTGTTGAGGTATTGGAGTTTTCTATAAATTCTGGAGATAAGTCCCTTGTCAGATATATCATTACCAAATATTTTTTCCCAATCAGTAGGTTCTTTTTTCACTCTTTTGGAGTGAAAGTGATCAATGTTTGCCATCACTTATATGCTTTGGAAGCATATAAATATCTAATTTTTAGAAGGTCTCATTCTTTTAGTTTCTCTTCTGCTGTTTGTGAATTTTGGATTTTGATTGATAGTCTATTTAGGCCATACATTAGGGCTCTGAATTTGTCCCCAGTTTTTCCTTGAAGACTTTTATCATTTTAGGTTTCACATTTAAATCTTTGATCCATTGGGAGTTAGTTTTTATGTATGGTGTGGGGTACAGATCTTTTTTTCATTTTTCTGCAAAGGATATCCAGTTTTGCTGTCACCATTTATTAAACAAACATTCTCTTCTGCATTTAATTGTTTTCTGCCCTTTGTCAAAGATTAGCTGACCTTAGGTTGATGGATCTATTTCTAGGTTCTCAATTCTAGTCCATTGGTCTATGTGTCTGTCATTGTACCAATACCAAGCAGTTTTGATGACTGTGGCTATATAGTAAGTTCCAAGATCCTATTTTCTTCTTCTTCTTCTTCGATAGTACTTTGTTTATCTGAGGTCTCTTTCCTTTCCTTATAAAGTTAATGATCGTTTTTCCATATCCTTAAAGAATATTAATGAGATCTGGATTGGGATTTCATTGAATGTATAGATTGCTTAGGGTACAGTTGACATTTTCACAGTGTTCAATTTTCCTATTCAGAGGCATGGTCTGTTCTTCCATTTATGTAGATCTCTTATGGTTCTTGAAGTAGTTTTTTATAGTTTTCTTTGTATAGGTCTTTTGTGTCCCTGGTAAGATTTATTCCCAAGTTTTTTTTTTTTTCTTTTTGGTAGCTATTGTAAATGGAGGAGCTCTGGTAGTGTAGTGTCTAAGGCACTTGACTGCTAACCAGAAGGCTGGCAGTTTAAACCCACCAGCAACTCCTTGGAAAGAAGGTTGGGCAATCTACTTCAGTAGTGATACCACCTTGGAAACCCAAGGGGGGGTCGTTATGAGTCGAATCTGACTTGATGTCTCATGACAACAACAATAGCATAGTAAATGATATTGATTTTTTTCAGCAATCTCCTTGCTCGTGTAAAGGGATCCAACTGATTGTTGGATGTTGATCTTGTATCCTGCCACAATGCTAAATTTCTCAATTGCTTCCAGTAGCTTTTTGACTGAGTCTCTTGGGTTTTCTAGGTATAGGATCATATCATCAGCAATTAGGGATAGTTTGACTTCTTCCTTACTGATTTGGATGACTTTTATTTCCTTTTCTTGCCCTATGGCCCTGGCAAGGACTTCTAATACAATGTTGAACAGAAGTGGTGATAGAGGGCATCTTTGTCTGGTTCCTGTTTATAAGGGGAATAGTTTCAGTCTCTTTCCATTTAAAATAATGTTGGTTGTTGGTTTTGCACATATGTTCTTTATTGTGCTGAGGAATGTCTTATTTTGCTGAGAGTATTGACCAAGAAGGGGTGTTGGATTTTATCAAATGCCTTTTCTACATTGACTGGTATGATCATGTGGTTCTTTTCCTTTGTTTTACTTATGTAGTGGATGACGTTGGTTGTTTTTCTAATGTTGATCATCCCTGCATACCCGATATGAATCCCACTTGGTCATAATGAATGATTGAATGATTTTCTTGATATGTTGTTGGAGCCTATTGGCTATGATTTTGTTGAAGATTTTTGCATCTATATTCATGACTGATATTGCTGATAGTTTTCTTTTTTAGTGATGTATTTCCTTAGTTTTGGTATCAATGGAATGGTTGCTTCATAAAATGAATTTGGCAGGATTCCATCCTTTTCCTTGTTTTAGAATAGGATTGGTGTCAGTTCTTCTCTGAATGTTTAATAGAATTATCCTGTGAAACTGTCTGGGCCAGGACTTGTTTTGTTGTTGGTAATTTTTTACAATTTGTTCAATTTTTTCTTTCATTATGAATCTGTTCAACTTTTCCACCTCAGTCTGTGTAAGTTTAGGTAAGTAGTATGTTTCTAGAAATCTGTACATTTCTTCCAGATTTTCAAATTTGCTGGAGTACAGTTCTTCCTGGTATCCTGATATTATCCTTTTATTTCAGTTCGTTCTTTTGTAATGTCACCCATTTTGTTTCATATTCTTGTTATTTGCATTCTCTCTCTCTTCCTTAGTTTTTGTCAGTAGTTTGTCGATTTTATTAATCTTGTCAAAAAACCAACTTCTAGTCTTGCTGATTATTTCTATTGCCTTTCTATTTTGTGTTTCATTGATTTCTGCTTGAATCTTTATTATTTCCTTTCTTCTGTGTGTTTTGTTTACCTAGTGCCACTCTGATGGAAATATACCACAAATGGGATGGCCTCAACAAACAGGAGTTTATTCTTACAATTTGGAGTCTTTATGTCCAAGTTCAAAGTGCCAAGCCTTAGGGGCTGAGTGAAAGCCCCTCAACCTTGGGGTCCAGCTCTGCCTCCTGCTCCCATCCCCCTGGAGTTAGAGATGTATCTTCACTCAGCAGCTGCTGGCTGCTGAAGCTGAGAAGCCCAAGGTTGACAAGTAAAAAGGCACAGTCCCGATGTTACCAAACCATGTGGCAGGCCATTAATTTACGTCCATTGCAAGTCCCAGGTTTGGCAGAGCATAGGAGGCTGCTGAAAAATGACATGGCTGCATACAGGGTCCAAGCGTGCCATAAACTAGAGACCATTCCCAAAGCTGCTTCTTATATACGGGAAGCAGACCACATACCCAAAGCAGCTACTCAGCTGCTTATGGTAGATCCCACCATGGAGTTAATTGCCAATCTCATCATGGGTAATAATTATCACCAGCTGTGAAGCCACTCAACCAGCCCCAGCCAAGTTGACACACAAACATAACCACCACACGGTGAGTGTAGGCTTTTCTTGCTCTTCTTTTTCTAATTGTTGGAGATGTTTGTTTAAAGTGTTGATTTTGGCTCTTCTTTTTTGATGTGTGCATTTATTGTTATAAATTGGCCTCTGATCACTGCTTTTGCTATGTCCCAAAGATTGTGTGTTTTTATTCTCATTTGACTCAAGGAACTTTTTCATTTCTTCTTTTACCCTGTATTTCTTAAAGAGGGTGTTTTTCAGTTTCCGTGTGTTTGCTATTTTTCTGTTGTTCTTCCTATTGTTGATTTCTAATTTGATAGGATTGTGATCTGAGAAAATGCTTTGCAGTATTTCAATGTTTTTAAATTTATTAAGGCTTGCCTTATGGCCTAACATATAGTCTATCCTGGGGAATGTTTCATGTGCACTTGAAAAGAATGTATATTGTGCTGTTGTTGGGTGATGTGCTCTATAGATGTTTATAAGTTAAAGTTGATGGATTGTATTGTTTAGCTTTTCTGCATCTTTGTTGAGTTTCTTTCCAGTTGCTCTTTCATTGAAAGTGGTGTATTAAAATTTCCCACTGTGACTGTGGAGTCATCTGTTTGCCTTTCCAACTCTTAAATTCTGATTTATGTATTTTGTGGATCTTTCATTGAGTCTATAGATATTTATTGTGGTTATATTTCCTTGTTCAATAGACTCTTTAATCATTTTGTAATGTCCTTCCTTGTCTCTTGTAGTGGTTTTTATCTTAAAACCAATTTTATCAAAAATTAATATTATCACTCCTGCTCTTTTTGGTTGCCATTCACTTGATATATCTTTTCCAACCTTTCATTCTTTGTCTATTTTTTGTCTTTGTCTCTAAAGTTTTTCTCTTGTACAAAGCATATTGATGGGTTATGTTTTCTTATCCAGTCTGCAGTTCTCTGTTTCTTGAGTTGAGCTTTTAATTCATTGATATTCAGTATAATTATCAAGAGATATGAATTTGTTGCTATCATTTCGTTATGTGTTTTTTCATGGTGTTCCTGGTTCCTTTTTTCTATATAATTTTCTGTGCTGGGCTCATTATGTTTATGAATTGTGTTATAATTTCTTCATCACTGTTGTTTTAATATTTGCTAAACATTTGTGCTTGTCCTCTTTTTTATTATGATGTGAAATTTTATCATTCTTCTTTGAGGTTACTCTGTGATTTATAATTTCTCCCCAAGTTTAGAACAGTCCATTCTATCTTACAACTCTCTTCACTTCTTCACCATTTAGAAGTTGTGTAAGTACAACATTTTTTCCCTCTTTTTGGTTTGTAATTTTCCTCATTTCCAATCAATTTCTCTGCATCCCTTTTTATAATCTTCTCAGCTTATTGGCCTTTGGATACTTCCATAGTTTTGGTGGTTTCTGGGTTATATCATCTTGTGTATTAATGGTTGGTTGTTGTTTGCTAATATTGCTTCTCTGTTCAAGATTCCCTTTAGTATCTCTTGTATGGCTAGTCTAGTTTTAACAAATTCCCTTAATTTCTGCTTATCTGGAAATCTCTCAATTTCACCATCATATTCGAGGGACAGTTTTGGCGGATATAAATTTATTGGTTAGAAACTTTTCTTTCAGGGTTTTATATATGCCATCCCATTGCCTTCTTGTTTGCAGTTTCTGCTGGGAAATCAGAGCTGTTCTTATTGGTTGTCCTTTGTGGATAACTTTTCATTTTTCCCAAGCTGCTTTCAGGATTCTTTCTTTGTCTTTGCTTTTGATGAGTTTAATGATGATATGTCTTTATGATTTACTTTTGGCATCTTTCTGTTTGGGGTTCTTTGGATGTCCTGAATGGATATATTCTCATCTTTCATGCTATCAAGAAGTTCTTTTCCAACAAATGCTGGATTTTCTCACTGGCTTTTTCTCTTCCTACTCTGGAATTCTGATTACATGTAGGCTATTTCTTTTCATGGTACTCCACATGGATCTTAAGTTTACTTCATTTTGTTTTGATCTTTTATCCTAATTGATCTCTTTGCAAACAAGTATTTAGTTATTTGTCTTCAACCTCATTTATTGTGTCATCCATTGATTCAATTCTTCTCCTTTGCCCTTTCAATGTGTTATCTATTTCTGAAAATTTAGTATTAATCTTCTGGGTTTCTATCTGTAGATTTTTAATCATATATAATTTTTCATTTATTTTGTCATTTTGTTCATGTGTTTTCTTCTGAAATTGTTCTAGGTTTTTGTCTGCATTTTCCTTAATTTTGTCAGTGTTTTCCTTGATCTGTCTCTCAATCCTTTGAAGATACCTAAGTATAATTCTTTTGAATTGCTTATCAGGGTGTTCTAATACTACTTCTTCCTCAGGGATGTACTATGGTTCTGTATCCTGCTCCCTTATTTCTATCAATTTAACTTGCTTCTTTGTGTGGACTGTGATGGTCTGTTGTTTCCAGGATATTGTGACTTTGTTGTATTTGTATTTAATTGATGATTCCTGGTTGGAGTGATTAGCCTCCAACAAAGACTCATCAATTAAATACAAATACAAAAGGCTTTTTGTATTTTTTTTGGGGGGGGATATGTCTGGATAAGTAGGGTATTGTGTTCCTCTATTCACTGGTTAGCAGCACTTATGCACTCACCACCTGTCTCCTGGTGATTGTGATGGAGAATGACAGTGGCTGCACAGATCTCTGGTAACTTTTTTTGAAGAGCAGTTAAAGGTAAGTCAGGCTTTTCTTGGTTGTCATTTACAGTTGGCTAGTTGGTGGAGAAGGAATTGGTGGCTCTCACTCAGTAAGTGTAACTTCAGGATGAGTGGGTATGCTTGCATCGTATGGGCATGGTTGTCTCCCACTCAGCTGGACAAAAACAACAGTCAAAAGACCATGAAAAAAGTAAAAGCAAGTGGACAATAAACAAACTGCATAAGCACATAGGAATAATCACCAAAAAGAGGAACAAAGAAAAAAAAATCAGAAAGGCAATAAATAAGAGAAAATATTTATATAAAGACATTAAAAAGAAAAATTTCTATGCATAGAAAAAGGGGAAAAAAGGAAAAATAAAATCACTGTCATATCTGGGGAGGGGGCAATAAGAGAAAAGATGCAGAGTAGCAGAATAATTAGGAGGAAAAAAAAAATGGGAAAAATTCAAAAAGAAAAACAAGGAATGAGGAGAACCAAGAAAAAGAATAAAATGGGTACCCAAAACAGGGAAGAGACTAAAAGCTGAAAAGTAGAACCTGGGAAGGGAAGGATGACGAATAATAATGAAAATCATGGAAAAATTAATGAATAGAGAATAATGATAGTAATTTTTAAAAAAGACAAAAAGAAACAAACTAAAAAAGGAAAAGAAAAAAAAAAGGAATCTGGGCAAGGCAGAGTATCCAGGCTCCATCAGAGCACAGAGCACACAAACTGGGATAGAATTCCTGCCAGCCCAGAAAGTGAGTGGGAATGAGGGATGGCTATACCTCTGTTCAAAAAGAATGTGTGTGGTATAAGAGTAACAAGGGGGATGTTGCACCTATCCAGTCATTAGTGTCTGAAATTTCCTTGCAGTCAAGGCAAGTGGAGCCTATTCTTAGGTTCCTGGAATCTGAGAGAACGCTGTTGCTTTCAATATCCAAAATGGTTGAACTGCTTGTAAACATTCAAAATAGTTGCACCCTCCAGAAAGCCAAAAGTCTACAGCTCATTCCATCTCCCTCTTTGCTGCTTCATCTTTTATTCACCAGCCACCAGTGCAGTCTTCTGTGCATCCTGTGTGGTAGTTAAAGTGGCATGTCAACTTGGTTGCACCTGGATAAGTGGGTGGGCAGCTGGTGGTAGTTATTCCCCATGATGACACTGGCAAACAACTCCATGGTGGGATCTGCCACAAGCATCTGAGTAGCTGCTTTAGGGATGTGGTCTGCTTCCAATTTATAAGCAGCAGCTTTGAGAATGGTCTCTAGCTGACGACATGTTTGAACCCTGCATGTTGCTGAGTCACTGTTCAGCAGCCTGCCATGCTCTGCCAATCTTGGGACTTTTACTGGACTTGAATTAATGGCCTGTCATATGGTTTGATAATATTGGGACTACGCCTTGTTGCTTGTTGACCTTGGGCTTGTCAGTCTCAGCAGCCAGCAGCTGAGTGAAGAAAATTGTCCAGCTTCAGTGGGCTGAGAGCAAGAGGTAGAGCTGAAGTCCAAGGCTGAAGGGCTTTCACCTAGCCCCTAGAGCTTGGCATTTTCAACTTGGACTTAAAGCCTCCAAATTATAAGAATAAACTCCTGTTTGTTAAGGTCATTCAATATGTGATATATTCCTGTCAGAGTGGCACTAGGCAACCAGAACCTAGAACAGCAGGGCCAATTTGTAGGTTAATTCTTAGGTCCTAAAATCACTTGGCAATATCCAAGCTGTACAAACCATCAGCATCACTGACAGACCACCATTCAGTGTGTCTCCTTTTTTGTTGTTTTCATGGACGTTGATCTACTAGTTGGGGTTAAGTTCACTTCTGTATCCTTCCTTTCAAAGATCAGGGCTCGGTATTTGTGTTAACTGGTTCTCCTTTTGTTTATCTTTGGTATTGTGTTAATTGGTTCCCCTTTTGTTTGTTGAAGAGGGTCTGTGTAGTTTGTCTCCCGATTCTGCCATTTTACAGGAACTATGACAACCACTTTTGATAAAATAAGGGTATGCAAATGTTTAAATAAAACAAAAGAAAGAGAAATTCTGAAGAATGGAAATGATAAATTAGGCTCAGTTATTATTGAGAATAGCTATCCATCAAATAACATCATTATAACAGAGGGGATAACCTTGGAAGGAAAGTTGGGCAATCTATTTCTGTAGAGATACTGTCTCAGAAATCCAAGGAGGGGTTGCTATGAGTCAAATCTGACTTTATGGCAATGCATTGAGCTGTAATTTATACATAAGATAAAGGGTCCATATGTAATATATACAAGAAAATTTCTGAAAATCAAATAACAAAATGCAAAAATGGTAATAGAAATACAGGCAAGAGACTTGAACTGTGTTATTGAAGAAAATAATTTTGGAGTGATCAATAGACACACAAACAAGTATTCAATTTTGTTAGTCATCAGAACATCAGAAAAAAGTAAATTAACCCTGTAATGTGATATTTACTACCATACATTTTTCAGAAAGTCTCTTAAAAAAAAAAAAAAAAAAAAGCAGACATAAATACCAAGTGCAGCAGCTATAGCTCTAATACTCTGCTGTTGGAAGCATAAATTGGTAAAACCAGTGTGGGAAATTTGTTGTCAGTGCCTACTAAAGCAGAACGTATACAAACATTGTTAGTCAGCAATTTAACACCTATGCATATAAGGAAAAATATTTATATTCTTCGAAAGACATATCAATTCATGTTGTTGTTGTTGTTAGGTGTCTTCGAGTCGTTTCCAACTCATAGCAACCCTATGCACAGCAGAATGAAACAATGCCCGATCCCGCGCCAGCCCCACAATCCCTGCTATACTTGAGACCATCATCGCAGCCACCGTGTCAATCCATCTCATTGAAGGCCTTCCCCTCTTTCGTCAACTCTCCACCTTATCAAGCATGACATCCTTCTCTGGGGAATGGTCCCTTCTGACAGCATGACCAAAGTAGGTGAGATGAAGTCTGGCCATGCTTGTTTCCAAGGAGCACTTCGGGTGCAATTCCTCCAGGACAGATCTGTTAGTTCTTTGGCAGTCAATGGAACTTTCAGCATTCTTCACCAGCATCACAACTCAAAAGCATCAACGCTTCTTTGGTCTTCCTATTCATTGTCCAGCTCTCACATGCATAAGAGGCAATTGGAAATATCATGGCTTGTGTCAGGTGCACCTTAGTCCTCAAGGAGACATCCTTCCTGCTCAGCACTTGAAACAGTTCCTTCGTGGTTGACCTTCTCAGTGCTACATGTCGTTTAATGTCCTGACTCTTTTTTCCATTGGCATCAATTGTAGAACCAAGCAATGTGAATTCTTGACAACCTCAATATTCTCTCCATTTATTGTGATACTGTTCATTGATCCAGTTGTGAGGATTTTTGTTTTCTTTATATTGAGATGTAATTCATACTGCAGACCGTATACTTCAACTTTGATCAGTAAATGCCTCAAGTCATCCTCACTTTCAGCAAGCAAAGTTGTATTATCTGTGTATCTCAGGTTGTTAATGACACTTCCTCCAATCCTGATACCAAGTTTTTCTTCATATAGTCCAGCTTCTCAGATTATTTGCTCAGCATATAGATTGAAAAAGTGTGGGGAAAGGATACAACCCTGACACACACCCTTCCTGATTTTAAACCACGTAGTGTCCCCTTGTTCCATTTGAATGACAGCCTCCTGGTCAAGGTACAGGTTCCTCATGAGTACAATCAAGTGCTCCGGAATTCTCATTCCTCTCAATGCTATCCATAATTTGTCATGATCCACACAATCAAATGACTTTGCATAGTCAATAAAACACAAGTAAACATCTTTCTGGTATTCTTTGACTTGAGCCAAGATCCATCTGACAACAGCTATGATATCCCTTGTTCCACATCCTCTTTTGAATCCAGCTTGCACCTCTGGAAGTTCTCTGTCAATATACCACTGCAAAAGTGTTTGAATTATCTTCAGAAAGATCCTACTTGTATGCAATATTAATGATATTGTTATATAATTTCCACATTCTGTGTGATCACCTTTCTTAGGAATGGGTACAAACATGGATCTCTTCCAGTCAGTTGGCCAGGTGGCTGTCTTCCAAACCTCTTGGCATAACTGAGTGTGCGCCTCCAATGGGGCATCCATTTGTTGAAATATGTCAATGGGTATTCAATCAATTCCCAGAGCCTTGTTCCTCGCCAATACTTTCATTGCAAATTTTACTTCCTCCTTCA
>NW_006922263.1:315900-330272 GCF_000298275.1 Orycteropus afer afer | reverse complement strand
TGATTCTTCTTTGTTTCCAACTTTTGCATTCCACTCACGAGTGATAATTAACACATCCTGATTGCATGTTCGGTCAATTTCGGACTGCAGAAGTTGATAAAAATCTTCAATTTTTTCATCTTTGGCTTTGGTGGTTGGGACATAAATTTGAATAATAGTCATATTAATGGGTCTTCCTTGTAGGCATATGGATATTATCCTATCACTGACAACATTGTACTCCAGGACAGATTTTGAAACACCATTCCTCTTCAAACTGTCATTTCTGGCATAGTAGATCACATGGTTGTCTGATTCAAAATGGCCAAAACCTGTCCATTTCTACTCACTAATCCCAAGGATATCAATCTTTGTGCATTCCCTTTCATTTTTGACACCTTTCAATTTTCCTAGATTCATACTCTGTATGTTCCATATTCTCATGATTAATGAAGGTCTGCAGCTCTTTCTCTTCAATTTGAGTGGTGCCACATCTGCAAATGAAGGTCTTGAAAGCTTTACCTTATCCATAGGAGTAAGGCTGGGTTTGCTCAGATGATGCAGCTCTTTCCCAGTCCTATTTTGAGAGCCTTCTAACCTAACCGGACTATTCATAAAGTTGCGTGGTAATTTATCAAACAGTGTTTCTTTGCTATTCATAAGGTTTTCCCTGGCCAATTCTTTGAGAAGTGGATGGTGTCTTCCTTCTTCCTAGCCTGTCTCAGTCTGTAAGCTGGGCTGATACCTGTGCACCATGTGCATTCTGCTGGGTTTGAAACACCAGTGGCTCAGCCTCAAAACTCATATCAACACGTCACCATGGTAGGACAAACTGACAGACAAGGTTGTCTCCCTGTTGGAAAACTCTCCTACCACCCTTACCTGGGTCTCTGCTGCTGACTTCTCCTATGTCCACGTTCCTGGACCATTTAATCCCCTTTGTCCTGCTCTCCTTCCCGGCTGCTTTGAGCGTGCCTGAGTTCCCTCTCCTCACCTAGATCCCTGTGGCTGACTGTTCCTTTGTCCAGGTTCCTGGCTTTTAATCCCCTTTTTCCCTCTCTCCTGTCCTGCTGCTTTGGGTGTGCCTGGGTTCTCTCTCCTCAGTGGACTCCTGCAGTTGACTGCTTCAATCAATTCTATCAATTCATAGAATATTCTTAATACTTTCAATCTAAAAATAATCCTAATGAGCATAAACAGTAGAATGTTTAAATAAAAGTTGGTGTATTTATACAATGAAATACTATATAACAATGAAAAATTAATTTTATAACCTGAAATAATTTTCTTCTGTCTTACAAAATAATATTTAGTCAATAAATGCAGACACAAAATAGTGAGATTAATATTTATGTATGTCCTCAACAAACAGTAAGTGATTGGTGAAGAAAATAAACAAATCACTCAAACATCATCAACAAAAACCAAATGACTAAATATAGAATCTTGACAAAAAGAAAATTAATCATATTTTAAATAAATTTGTGATTGTGGAGCTCATGAATCCAGGTAAATTTCCATTCAATTTATGGGTAATTCTTATAGTTCAAATGCCATAACTTATTTGCTGTAATTTACCTATTTGGTCATAAAGCTATCCTCTATTTTTCATAGAAGCCATACCTAAATCACATTATCACTTTTTCTCTCCTCCTAGGAATAGCTATAGTTTGGATTTCTGTGTAAATCCAATACATAGAATACATAGAATTACATAGAATTAGATTATGTAATACATAATCTAACAGAATTAGATTATGTAAAACCCATCCACTGCTGACAAGTTGAATCTCACTGACAGCAATTTTATAGGACTGATGAAACTGCACCATAAGGCTTCCAAGTCAGTGATGCTATACAGAATCTGATTGCCAAATCTTTATCCCATGGAGCAAAAGGTGCATTTGAATCCAGAACCATATTGGTTAGCAGCTTTGTGCTTAAGTACTGCACTACCAAGAGTCTTCTAGATTAAGTAATACTTTTCATTATTTTAAATCAAGAATAACTGATTGTAAGACTAAAGTGTGATATTCCACAGGTGTTCAATTCACATGCTGTGAAATAAGACTCTTTCAAAACTCTCTTCACTGCTTCCTCATGGAGTGATTTGGGAAAAATTACTTAAACTTCTGATCCTCAGTTTCCTCAACTATAAAGTGTCCATAAAATTTTATTTTCTTCATAAAGTTTTCTGAAGATTAACAAATTTTATACACAAAACCAAAAAAGTTATCAGTAGTTAATAGTATGTATGTTTGCACAGCACCAAAAAAAAAAAAAAAGAAAAAAAAGCAACTCACTGCCATCAAGTTGATTCCAACTCATAGAGAGCCCCATATTGTTTCCAAGACTATACATTTTTACCAAAGCAGACTGCTTCATTTTTCTCCTTAGGAGTGACTGGTGGGTTTGAACCACTGATATTTAGGTTAGCGACTGAACACCACTACACCAGCAGATCTTCTTTGTTTGAAATATAAGTCTTATTAGTGTTGTTGCTTTTATTCAAGAAAGTAGTTAGATATGCAGATGAATTCATGTATTTAAAGCTCCCAAGGGTGATTATTCTCATATTCATAACACTGTGGTTGTTGTAGGTGTTTGTTAGATCAATTTTCAGTCATCAAAACCTGTTTATAACAGAAAGAAACATTGCTTAGTCCTATGCCATCCCCACAATTAAATATGTTTTAGACCGTTGTTGTACCCAGTGTGTGAATCCATCTTATTGACTGGCTTCCTCTTTTCCAGTGACCCTCAGTTTTACCAAGTATGTTGTCTTTGTCCAGAGATTGGTCCTTTTGAATAACAACTCTAAAGCAAGCAAGATACTGTCTCACCATCCTTGCTTCTAAGAGAGATTGTACATGTACATATGAATTCATTCAAGTGGGAGGAGAGCAAATGACAGAGATACCCCCATGTATATGTGCTAATCACAAGGCTGGATGTTGAAACCCACCAGCCACTCCTTGGAAGGAAGGTTGGGAAATCTACTTCCATAGTGATACCACCTCCTAAATCCAAGGAGGGGTCACTGTGAGTCGGGTCCGAATCCATGGCACATAAAAAGAATAACAACACATGTAAATAAATAAATAAATAAATAAATAAATGCATTAAAGATAATTTACTCTTTAGGAAAATCTTGATTAACATCTTTCCCATTTTAATTATATGAATCCTCAAAACTGGACCAATAAACAGCATTACGATAGATGGAGAAAAGATTGAAGTTGTCTAAGACTTCATGTTACTTGGTTCTACAGTCAACACCAATGGAAGCCAAGACATCAGAAGACATATTGCATTGGGCAAATCTGCCACAAAAGATCTCTTTCAACTGCTGAAGAGCAAAGATGTCTCTTTGAAGACTAAGGTGAGGCTAATCCAAGCCATGTTATTTCCAATTGCCTCATATGCATGTGAGAGCTGGACAATGAATAAGGAAGACTGAAAAAGAGTTGATGCTTTTGAGTTGTAGAGTTGGATAAGAATGCTTAGAGTCCCATGGACTGCTAAAAGAAGAAACAAATCTGTCCTAGAAGAAATGCAGCCGGAATGCTCCTGGGAAGCAAGAATGGATGGATTTCATGTCACCTACCTTGGTCATGTTGTCAGAAGTGGCCATTCCCTGGAGAAGGATATCATGCTTTGTAAAGTGGAGGGTCAATGAAAAAGGGGAAGGTCTTCAATGAGATGGACTGACACAGTGGCTGCAATGATGGACTCAGGTATAGCAAGGATCACGAGGCTGGCACAGAACCAGGCGGTATTTCATTCTATTTTACATAAGATTTTTATGAGTCAGAGCTGACTCAACAGCACCTAACAACAAGAACAACATGTAAAACTTATCCCACACTTTTTTGACCATTCTCTGCATGTTGGTTGTTCCATCTCCCTCACTACATCATATTACTATATGCTTCAAGGTTGAGTGATACTTAGTCAACAATTTTCTCGTTATACATCCAGAATTTATGCAGATATATTTCTCGTTTCATGGGTCAATTGTTTGCTTTGTTCTTATCTGCAAAGGACAAAATTAAACTTTTCTTGTTAGACTGGAGCAGGCCAGGTAAGTATTAACTCTATTATGGATTCTAGGTTTATCACAGATGGATTTCTTCTCTTTGATACTGCTTAAGCAATCTATCAGGTATGCGGAAAAATGCCACTTCAGTTCAACAAGAAACAAATTTCAGACCAAAGAGATGCTTCTCTTATTTGAAATGAATGATAACTGTTGGTGGATGAGAAACCCACAGTCAGGTTAAAACTGCTACTCAATTGCCTGTTGAAGGATAGACACAAGTGGGGGGCAAAAAAAAAGAAACAACAAAACATAGAGATTGTTTTGCTGTTCCCTGGATGATTGAACTTAAAATAAACTAAATTGCATTAAATGTAAATAATAGAAGCTAGAAAACTTTAATTTATTTTTGTGTTCTTTTGTACGTGAGGCAAGAGAAAATGGAAATTTTATCAATTTCTAAGTGTCCAAAAGAGAAAGTAGAATTTATATAAGTTTACAACAATGCTTGGCAAGTGCTACATGGGGACATTTAAGTAGGAAAATTAATCTTTCTCTCTCTGTCTGTAGAAGTTCTAATTCCCTAATATGATATGCTCAAATAACAGAGGTTAGTCAGATTTTGATAAAGTCAGAAATAATCAGATATCAGTAATATTCTTTGAAGTTTATATAATCATTTATTTTTAAATAAATAAGAATTTTATTAAATGAATGACTTATTTGTTTGGGCAAAGTTAAAGATTAGTTTGAAGTTTTTTTAACATTATTCATTATTTTCCCAAGATAAATTTATATTATTAACAAACTTGTTCCCTTCATTCAAATTAGATATTACTTCGGCTATGTATTTCACTGGGCATCTGGAGTTTTTAGCGTGGTTACAATGAATCAACTTCAGCCAGAATGCTCCCTTTAAAAGCAAGAATGGCCAGACTTCCTCTCACTTACTTTGGTCATGTTGTCCGAAGGGATCCATCCATGAAGAAGAGTATTATGCTTGGTAAAATAGAGTATCAGTGAAAAAGGGGAAGGCCCCCATTAAATGGATTAACACAGGGTGCAATGATGGATTCAAGCATAGCGAGGACTGAGGATGATACAAGACTAGGCAGTGTTTGTTTTATTATATATGGTGTGACTATGACTTAGAGCTGACATAATGGCACATAACAACAGCAACATCACAAGGAATGAACATGACTATTCACTGTTTTCAGAATAAGAGTTGCTTGAAGTACTAAAATGTATAAAATAATAACATGTTAAAGCATAGTACTCTTCATGAAAGGAATCCTACATTGTCAATAAGAACTCAGTAGACATCAAATGAAAAAATACACTTTGTATGCTTGGAGAAATAAATGGCTTGTGCTTAACTTTTCTCAGTATATTTTGATAAATTATCCTATTGAACCCTATAGCTATACATTGAAAAATTAAAAATTATAAGAAACACATGTAATGTCACATTTATAATGCTAACAATATTTTATAGTATTCACATCAAATACTATATTTAAAGCTTTTTTATCTAGTTTTTCTTTTTAAATTTTTTTTTTTATTGTGATTTGGGTGAAATTATACAGAGAAAATTCATTTTCCATACAATAGGTCATACACATTTTGTTTCATGACATTGATTGCAATCACCACAGTGTAATACTTCTCTCCTTCTTCCCTGTGGCAACCTTTTCCCTATGCCTTTCTTTTCCATGCATTCTTGCCCTCTGGTTATCTCCCTGTGCAAATATTGCCTTTCTGATCTCCCGTGGTTTATTGTTCCAAGGAATGTACCTCCCTAGTGTAAATGTTCATCGTTCATGAGTGTATCGAGTGTTTGGCTGGAAGTCATGGAAGCAAGTTCAATTCTTGGCCCAAAGGGTCAGTAGTATCCATAGTCTCTGTGGTTTCACAAGTCTCTATCAGGCCAATAAGTTTAGTCTTTTTTATGTTTTGAGTATTTTTCCAGATTTTTCTCCCACCCTATCCAGGATCTCCTGTACTGATATCTTTGCAAGTGGTTGACAGTGGTAGCCAGACACCATCTGCTTCTTCTGTTTGCATGGTCATATAGGCCAAGGTTCTCTTGGTTTACTAGTCCCTTGGACCAATTATTTCCATGTGTCTTTGGTTTTCTTCACTCTTCTTTGCATCAGATGAAAGACCAATTGTTGCAACTTAGATAGCAGCTTGCAAGCTTCTAAGACCCCAAATACTGTACAACAAAGTAGGATGTAGAACTATGTTTTTGTGTAGTATGTTATGCCAATTGAGCTTGATGTCTCCCCATGACCATGGTGCCAAGCCTACAGGCCCAGCAACTCCCTCCCTCAGCATAGTTGGCTGTGGCTAAGGACTTCCAATACAATGTTGAATAGAGGTGGAGATAAGGGCATTCTTGTCTGGTTCCCATTCACAAGGGGAATACTTTCAGTTTCTCTCTATTGAGAATAATGTTGGCTGTTGGTTTTGCATATATGCCCATTACTACGTTGAAAATTTCCTTTCTATTCCTATTTTGCTGAGAGTTTTTTTCAGGAATGGGTATTAGATTTTTATCAAATGTCATTTCTGCAGTGATATAATCATGTGGCTATTTTCCTTATGTGATGGATTACATTGATTGTTTTTCTAATGCTGAACCATGCTTGTATACCTGGTATGAATCCCAAGTAATCATGATGTATTATTTTTTTTGATATGTTGTTAGAGTCTTCTGGCTGGGATTTTATTGAAGATTTTTGCATGATAGATATTGGTTAATAGTTTTTCTTGTTAGTGATGCTTTAGTCTGGTTTTTGTATTAGGGTTATGCATGCATCATAAAATGAATTTTGGGGGATTCCATCATTTTCTATGTTCTAGAAGAGTTTAAGTAGGACTGGTATCAGCTCTTCTCTGAAGGTTTGGTAGAATTCTCCAGTGAAACTGTCTGACCAGGACTTTTTTTATGTTTTGATAGTTTATTATTATTTTTGTTTTAATCAGCTCTTCAATTTATTCTTTTACTAGGGATCTGTTCAGATATTCTAGCTCTGTCTGTTTTAGGTTAGGTAAGTAGTACATTTCTGGAAATCTGTCCATTTCCACTAGGTTTTCAAATTTATTGGAGTACAGTCTTTCATAGTATCCTGTTATTATCCTTTTTATTTTGATTGGCTCTGTTGTGATGACATCCATTTCATTACTTTTTCATATTATTTGAACTTTCTTCTTCTTTGCCGTTGTTAAATTTGTCAGTGGTTTGTCAATTCTATTACTCTTTTCAAAGAACCAAATTCTAGTGGTGCTGATTTTTTTGCATTTTCTTCCTATTTTCTGTTTCATTTATTTCTTCTTGAATCTTTATTATTTCTTTCCTTATGGTGACTGTAGGCTTTTGTTTTCCCTCCTCTTACTCTGATTGTTGGAGATGTTAATTTTGCTGCCGATTTTGACTATTCTTTTTTGATATGTTCATTTATTGCTATAAATTGCCCTCTGATCAATGCTTTTGTGGTGTCCCTAAATTTTTGGTATGTCATGTTTTCTTTTTTGTTGGACTCAATGATTTTTTTTTAATTTCATTTTTTAATCTCTTCTATGCCCCAGTATTTCTTAAACAGCATTTAATTCAGTTGTCTTATGTTTGTTCTTTTGCCTATTGATCTTCCTATTGTGGATTTCTAACTTCACAGCATTGTGATCTGAGAAGATTCTTTGCAGTATTTCGATGTTTTTAAATTTGTTGAGGCTTGCTTTGGGGTCTAACACATAGTGCATTCTGGAGATTGTCCCAAGTGCACTGAAAAAGAATGTATAATCTATGCTGTTCGGTGAAGTGTTCTATAGATATCTATAAGGTCAAGTTGGTTGATTGTAATGTTTAGCACTTCAGTGCCTTTGTTGAGTTCCTTTCTTAGTTCTATCTTTCATTGAAAGGGGTGTATTAAAATCTCCTACTATTACTGTTAAGTCATCTATTTGTGTTTTCAGTACCGTTAGAGTCTGATTTATGTATTTTGGGTTGATTTAATTAGGTGTAGGATATTTATTATGGTTATTTCCACTTGCTCATTTGATCATTTAACCATTATCTAATACCATTCCTTGTCTCTTATGGTGTTTTTTGTCTTAAAGACTATTTTTTTAAAAAAATAATATTGAAATTCCTTCTCTTTTTTGATTGCCATTTGCTTGATAAATATTTTTCCAACCTTTGATTTTTAGTCTATTTTTATATTTGTAACCAAGGTGAGTCTCTTGCAGACAGAATATTGACAGGCCGTGTTTTCTTATCCATCTGCAAATCTCCATCTCTTGAGTGCTGCATTTAATCCATTGACATTCAGTGTACTTGTTGACAAGTATGAACTTATTGCTGTCATTTTGCTATGTGTTTCTTTGTGGTGTTGCTGGTTTCTTTGTTCCATATAATTTTCGGTGTGCTGAGCTCGTTTTGTTTATTAGTTTAGTTATCATTTCCATTATTGTTATTGTTTTACTATTGGCTAAATATTTAGGCCTCTTCTATTTTTTTACTTTGATGTGAAAGTTTATTATTTTTCTTTGAGATTAACCTATGGTTTATTATTTTCTTCCTAAGGTTAGAACAGTCTGATCTACCTTATAGTTGTCTTGACTTCTCCATTTGGAAGTTCTGTATCGATACCATTAATTTCCTCTTTTTACTTTGTAGTTGTCATCATTTACAAATTGATGTCTCTGGTTCCCTCTTTACAGTCGTGTGTGTTCATCTTCTGTTGATGTCTGCTCTTGTTGATTCTTTGTGCAGAGGACTCCCTTAAGCATCTCTTGTAAGGCTGGTCTGATTTGAACAAATTCCCTTAATTTCTGTTTATCTGGAAATGTCCTAATTTCACCTTCATAATTCTGAGAATATTTTGCTGAGTGTAAAAATCTTAATCAGCATTTTTTTTCTTTTTTGTTTCAGAATTTGTTACATATCGTACCATTGCCATCTCACTTGCATGGTTTCTGCCATTAAATTAGAGCTTAGTCTTATTGGTTGTGCTTTGTAGGTAACTTTTTATTTTTCCCATGCTACTTTCAGGATTCTTTCCTTGTCTTTGGTTTTTGTGAGTTTGATTATGATATGTCTCTTTTAAGGTCAATACTTTTTGGGGTTCATTGCACTTCTTGGATGGATATCCCTTTGTCTTCACCATATTAGGGAAATTCTTTTCCAACAACTCTTCAAAAATTTGTGTCTTCCTGTTCTTTAATTCTCCTCACATGTAAGTTATTTCTCTTCATCATGTTCCCCATGAATCTTAGAGTTTCTTCACTTTATTTTGATATATTTTTTTTCTGATTGATTCCTTAACACAATAGTGTTGCAGTTTTTGTCTTCAATCTCACTAATTCTGTCTCCTATTGATTTGATTCTACTCTTGCCCATTTAATGTTACCTATTTCTGAAATCTTAGTTTTAATCTTCTGGGTGTCTATTTACTATTTTAGTATGGTTTTTAAGTTTTCTTTTATGTTTTCAGTTTATTCTTCTATTGTTTTCCTAGATTATTCTTGAGTTTTATCTTTGTTTTCCTTAATTTTGTAAGTGTTTTCCTCTTCTATCTCAATACATTGACAGTACCTAAATATAATTCTTTTAAATTGCTTACTAGGCAGTTCCAATGCCACATCTTCCTCAGAGAGGTTTTCTGGGCCTGTGTACTGATGCCTGGTTTGTACTACTTTGTCCTTCTTCTTTGTGTTGACTGGAATGATCATTTGTCTCTGAGACATCATAATGTAATTGCATTTATATTTAATTGGTGATTGTATGTTGGTATGAATAACCTTTTTTTTCCCCCTATATTTTCTTTTGATGTATTTGATTGAGCAGGGTCATTGAGCTCTTCCATTCATTATTTTGTAGCAATTAGGCACTTGCTACTTGTCCTCTGACTGCTGTGATAAAGTGAAATCTGTGCACATATTTCTGTTAGTTGTTCATGAAGAGAAGTTGAGAGTGTGTAGGGCTAGTAAGGCCACTGTCTATTGTCAGTTTATGCAAAAGAAAGTGCTGGCCCTTACTCAGTAGGTGTGGCTGTGGTAAGTGCAGGTTGTGTTGGGTTGTGTGGGCATAGTTATTGGCTCTCACTCAGTTAAACAAATAAATAAATAAACCACCAAAAAAATTAAAAAAAAAAAAAAACAAGAGAACAAAAACACAAAATGTGTAAACAAAATGCAAAAAAAAAAAAAAAAAAAGAGCCCTCCACAATATCTTGGATGGAGGAATAAGAGAAAAGAGCAATTGGAGAAAAAAATAAAGGAAAATGAGAAAACTGCAAAAAGAAATATAGAGAGATGGGAAAAAAAAAAAAAGAAAAAAAGATGTAAACCAAGTGTTTTGCTTACTAGTGCTGCTCTGAAAAGAATACACCACAAATGTGATAGCTTTAACAAACAGGAATTTTTTCTTACAGTTTGGAGGCTTTAGTCTGAGTTCAAAGTGCCAGGCTCTAGGGGCTGGGTATAAGCCCCTCAACCTTGGGCTTCAGCTCTGCTTCCTGTTTCCAGCCATCTGAAGCTGGAGGCTTTTCTTCAGTTAGTTGCTGCCTGTTGAGGATGACAAACCCAAGGTTGACAAGTAATAAGGCACAGTCCTAGTACTACCAAACCACATGACAGACCATTAATTCAAGTCTATTGAAAGTCCCAAGATCAGCCAATCATGGCCAGCTGCTGAACAACAACTTGGCTATATGCAGGGTTCAAATATACCATAAACTAGAGCCCATTCCCGAAGCTGCTTCTTATATATGGGAAGCAGACCATATCCCTAAAGCAGCTACTCAGTTGCTCCAATATATGCCACCATGAAGTTAAGTTCCAACCTTACCGTGGGGAATAACTACATCCAGCTTCTGAGACACTCAATCAGGCCTAGTTAAGTTGACACACAAATTTAACTACCATACCAAGAGAAGGAAATAAAAGGGAAAGATTAAAAAGAAAAAAGGAAGAAAGGAGGAAAGGGGAAAAAAAAGAGAAAGAGAGAATTATTTTTAAACAAACAAAGCCTGGGATATGGCACCTAGGCTTTCTTAGGATGCTGAGATGAGGATGGATTCCTTCTGGTCTAGAAGGTGGGTGGAGGTGAGGGATGGCCATTCCTCTGTTCACCAAGAGGGTGTGGGGTAGAGTACAAGTAGAATATTGAGATTTTTCAGTTGTCAGCCTCCAATATGATTGCCTATGCTCTCCTTGGAAAGCAAAGCCTATTCTTAGGTTGCTGCCTGAATCAGAATGACACTTGCACATATTCAAAATAGTCACATTGTTTGCAAATATTCAGAATGGCTGCACCCTCAGAATAGCCGAAAGTCTCCAACTTTGTTTGTCTGCATTCACTGTTTTCCTTTCTCATCAGCAGCCATCAGTGTAATTCTCCAGGCAGACCTTGGCAAGCAGAGTTGATTCTTAAGTTGCTGCCTGGATCAAAATGCTACTCCTAAATATTCAAATGGGCCTTCCCATCAGGACTGCTGACAATCCACAGCTCTGTTTGTCTCCTTATTTATTATTTTAATTCATGTTCTTCTATTCACTCATTGCCTTTGAGTTGATTCCAACTCATAGTCACCACTCCTTGGGTTTCCAAGGTGGTATCTCTACATATGTAGATTGCCCAATCTTCCTTCTGAGGAGTGGCTGGTGGGTTTGAGCCATCAAACTTAGGGTTAGCAGTCAAAATGCCTTAACCACTATGCCACTAATTTTTTTATCTTTCCTATTATAGCTCAGGGTTCCAGGACCATATTCTGTATCTCTTTCAACTGATTTCTTGTTTCTTTCTTACAGAGGTTCTGTGTGGCTTTGTCTGATGATTCTGCCATCTTGCCAGAAGTCTCTCTAAGCTTTTGTTTTATTTTATTTTGTTTTATGCAGGAGAGATAAGACCCTGCAGAAGGACATCATGATTGTTAAAATGGAGAAAAAGAGGGAAACCATTAAGGAGATGGATAGAGACAGTTACTACAACAATGGGCTCAAAAATATCCATGATTGTGAGGATGGTACAAGACTGGACAGTTTTTTTTTTTTTTTCTTTTTCTTTTCTGTTGTACATAGAGTCACTTTGATTTGGAATCAACTTGAAGTTACCTAACAACAATAATACAGCTTTTTTTTTTTTTTTTTTGTAACTACATCATAGTTATAGCATAAATTTATATGTCATACTCTATACAAATACTATATTTACTTAGTAGAAATTGTTGGGCATCACGGATTTGGTCTTGACTCCTTCTATGTATCACAGAATGAAACATATTGTTCTGTGCCATTCTCACAACTGTAGATATGTTTGAGCCCATTGTTCCAACCACTATGCCAATTCCTCCTTTTAAGGGTCTTCCTCTTTTCCCTGACTCTATTTTATGAAGCATGATTTTCTTCTCCAGGGATTAGTCTCTCCTGATGATATATCTAAAGCAAATGAAATAAAATTTCACCATCTCTGCTTCTAAGGTGAATTCTGGCTGTATTTCTATTGAGGCAGATTTGTTTGGAAGTCCATAATATATTCAGTATGTTTTACCAACACCATCATTCAAATGCATCAATTCCTCTTGCATATTCCTTTTTAATTGTCCAGCTTTTACATGCAAATGCAAAAATTAAAACAACCATGGCTTGAGTTCAGTGCAACTTAGTTATCAAAGTTTCACTTTAAATTTTTAATATTTTAAAGAGGAATTTTGCTTCAGATTTGTCCAGTTTCATGCTTCTTTTGGTACTTGCCTGCTGTTTCCATGGTTGTTTATTGTTGATTCAAATAAAATGAAATTCTTGAAAACAAAATAAACCCATAACTGGATCAATAGTTGCTGTTGTTATGTGCCATTGAGTTGACCCCAACTCCTAGTGACCCCTGCTTGGGTTTCTGAGGCAGTATCACTATGGAAATAGATTGTCCAATCTTCCTTCCAAGGAATGGCTGGTAGGTTTGAACCACCAGCCTTCTCTTTAGCATTAAGTGCCTTAGGCACTATGCTACCAGAGCTCCTAGGAGCATCATAATGCAGAGAGAAACTATAATAAAACTACTACAATAAATATTGTATATTAAACAATAATATTTCTGAATATGTTTCAAACTCCACATTACACTCTACAACCTTTAACCTTATCTTAATGCAGAGATTGCCACATTATATAATTGTCTCCTTACCTGGCATATTTTTTATCTTTAATATTTTTCATTTGAACTTTCTATTTCCTCTATTAACGACTCTTTTTGGATTTTGCTGTGTTCCCTTTCTTTCTTTTTCCCCCTTCTTTCTTCCCTCTCTCTCTCCCTCTCTTTTCCTGTCTTTTAAGTATTCTCTTTCTCTCTCTCTCTTTTTTTTTACTTTTAGAGAAAGTTCAAGTTCTTAGAGGTGTGAAAGATACAGAATGCAGACCACCAAAGCCATCTTCACTGGTATTTGTAGACTGGGCTGATCCATAGAAACTCCCTCACTGGAGTACACTGTTCTAAGCTGTTAAACATGATTGATCTGTTGATGACATCTTTGATATTTGTCTTCAATACCCCAGCACCAAAATTCTTTTTAAAGGAAGTTGTCCAGAGATATCTGCAGGAAAAAAAAGAATGAAATATCTTTCTCTAAGATATACTTAGCATTTAATCATGATTCATCATGATTTTGGAAGATTTTAATCTAAGATTCATTTGACTGAACTGGGACCAGGCAAAGAACATGAGCTGGGTAAAGAAGGGAAAAGAGTATCTTTGAGAGACTATGAACAAGCAGAGGAGATATCAAATTTTAAACATATATACATATATCCATTTTAATTCCTTCTTCCTCCTCAGCCTTACAACTCTCTGCCAATCTTTTATACAGGGCCTCATTTGTAAAGGCAATCAGATCCCTCTCTGTTGTATTTTTTTTTTTTAAGCATTACTTTTTATACTTATCTTCAGTATCTTCTCTCTTTAATTTAATTTACTTTGTTCTTGTGTTTCTAAATAGTTCATTTTAAATTTAGCACATTAATTTTAATATTTTCTTTTTTGTAATATATATGATTTCTATCTCTGAGAGTCATAAAATTTTTCAAATGACTTTGAACCTGAATGTTAGCAGTTTGAATCCACCAAGCATCATATTAGAACAAAGCTCTGACAAATTTTTGCCCAAATTACAGCCAAGAAAATCCTGTGCAGAAATTCTACTCTGTAACACATGAGATCATCATGAATTAAAACAAAGTTAATAACAATGAGTTTATTTCCTTCTAAATTCTTTCACTACATCAAATATGTTTTTATGTGTATGAATTTAATTTTATTTGTTTAATTACTTTTATATTTCTTTTTTTCCCACCTTTT
>NW_006922263.1:309976-314908 GCF_000298275.1 Orycteropus afer afer | reverse complement strand
AAAAAAAAAAAAAAAAGGAGAATATTCCTCTTCTTTTCATTTTCTGCCCTACAATAAGCTACCTAACAAGAGTGATCCTGAAGGATACTTGGACACATTTGACCTAATTACAGTTCCACATCGTTCACCTGTTTACAAAACCAAGGTAAATCAAGAAATACTGAAATTGATGTCATCATTTAACAGAAGGCATTCTGATTCTGCACATTTTGCACCTCTGATCAAACTGGTCCACACTTCCCATAATTGCACTGCATTTTGTAACTTCTTTTGGGCAGAGGACTACTGTGAAGGAATTGGTGAAAAGTGTAAAATGTACTTATATGTACCTGCGATCATGAACAGTAAGTCAAGTCAAGGACGTATGCTTACAGTGCATTGCACTTGAAAATAACTCATTCACTTGAATGTTAAACAGTCTCACATACTGCAACTTCCGGACAGAAGATAGGAAGCAGTAAACATATTTACAAGCTTTATCTCATTGTACAGAAGTGCAAAGAGACAAAAGTTTTACATAATCATTCCTCTAGGATGAATACAACAGCCATATGAATACAATACTCCATCTTCTCAACACAGCTATATGGTGATAATGAACTTCCTTCTGCTTTACAGCTTTTCCTGTCCCTGTCATGATGCCACCATGTACTACACATGGGGAAAATGTCCTCCCAAGAAACCCAAGAGGTGGAAAATATGAGTGGTCCTTATACATATAACTGGTAATGAAAAGGTTTTTATCATCTTTTTCGTTATTGATTTATAAGTTAATTACCTATCTTAGCCACAGTTTCTTTTAAATTTAATGGTACTTGTTGTAAGGCTTATTATATAAGTCAAACATGTAGTCTTGATTAAAATTCCATTTTATAATAAGATGTCCTTCAGTATTGCCAGGACATTGGTTCAAGGACCCCCTGCAGAGATCAAAATCTAAGGATGCTCAAGTCCTTTATATAAAATAATATAGTATTTGCATATAACCTACACTTCTTCTCCTATACACATTAAATTTCTAGATTTCTAGATAACTTAGCACCTGCCCCCCCCCCCGTTAGGTGCCATAGAGTTAGATCCAACCAGTAGTGACCCTATATAAAACAGAATGACACACTGCCCTCATCCTGTGCTAAGTCGCATCCAATCCTTGATATGCTTGAGCCAATCATTGCAGCCTCTGTACCAGTCCATCCCATTGAGGGTCTTCCCCTTTTTCACTGACCCTCTACTTTACCAGTTATGATATCCTTCTCCAGGGATGGGTCCCTTCTTACAACATAACCAAGAGAGGTGAAAAGAAGTCTGACCACTCCCTCTTATAAGGAACATTCTGGCTATACTTCTTCCAGGACAGATTTGTTTGTTCTTGTAGTCCATGGTATCTTCAGTATTCTTTGCCAAATTCAAAATTCAAAGTCATAAGCTCTTCTTTGGTTGACCTTATTCTTGGCCTAGCCTTCACATGCATATGAGGTGATAGAAAATACCAGGGCTGGGGGTAGATGCAACTTAGTCTCTGCAGTGATATCTTTGTTTTTTGTTACTTTACAAGGCTCCCTTTAATTCTTTAAAGAGGTTTTCCTAGCGCGATAAAACATCTGATTTCTTGAGTGCTGGAGCCATCGGTGTTGATTGTGGATCCCACTAATAAAGTGAAATCTTTGACAATTTCAGTCTTTTCTCCATGTGTTGTGATGTTGCTTATTGGTCCAGGTGTTAGGATTTTTTTTTTTTTTTTCAATGTTGAGGCATAATCCATACTGAACACTGTGGTCTTTGATCTTTATCAGTAAGCACTTCAAGTCATCTTCACTTTCAGCAAGCAAGGTTATGTCAGATGCATATTGCAGGTTTGTTAATGAGTTTTCCCTCAATCCTAACAATATACTCTTCTTCATAAATTCTAGCTTTGGCATAGTGCCTAAGGTATTTGACTGTTAATCAGAAGGCTGGCAGTTCAAACCTTCCAGCCACTCCTAGGAAGGAAGATTGGGCAATCTACTTCAGTAGAGATATTGCCTTGGAAACCCAAGGAGGGGTCTCTGTAAGTCGAATTGACTCAACGACAGTGACTTTGGTTTAATATTGGATTATTTGCTCAGCGTAGAGATTGAATAAGTGTGGTGAGAGGATACAGCCCTGACACACACCCTTCCTGATTTTAAATCACACTGTAACCCCTTGTTTTGTTGGAACTACAGCTTCTTGGTTTATGTACAGATCCCCCATTAGCACAATTAAGCATTCTGGAATTGCCATTCTTCAGAATGTTCTATATACTTTGATATGGTCCAAACAGTAAAACACTTTTGCATAGTCAATAAAACACAAGTAGACATTTTTCTGGTATTCTTGCTTTCAACCAAGATCTAGCTCACATTCTTTATTCCATGTCCTCTCCTGAATCCAACTTTAATTTCTGGAAGGTCCCTGTAAATATGCTACTGCAACCATTCTCAAATTATCTTCAGCAAAAGTTCAATTTTGTGAGATATTAATTATATTGTTCAATACTTTCCACATTCTATTGGATCACCTTTCTATGGAATGGACAAAAAATATGGCTAAGTAGGTGTCTTCCAATTTTCTTGGCATAAACAAGTGTCTCCATTGTTGCAGCAATTCTCAATACTTATTCTGTCAATTACTGGATCTTTGTTTTTCATCTAATATAGTAATACCTAATCAAAGAAAAAAAAAAAAAAACCTCACTGTCATTGAATCACTTCTGACTCATAGTGACCCCATTGAGTTTCTGAGGGGGTAAATTATTTATTTGTTTATTTTTGAAGTGATATATCTTTATGGAAATAGATTGCCCAGTCTTCCTTCTGCAGGGTGGCTGGTTGGTTTGAACTGCCAATCTTCTGGTTAACAGTCAAATGCCTTAGGCGCTGCTTGTAAATGCTATGTAAAGAGCACTTCATGCTCCCTCTTATTCTTTGAGGGATTCCTATGACCACTGAATTGTTTTTCCACCTCCCACATACCCCCAGAATATTTTCAATCCTAAGTGGATGAATGCCTGGATATGGATCCCATGGATGTGGAAATCCTACTGTATTTTTCTATTATTGCTGCAACAAATCCCACAAATTTTTAATGGCTTAAAACAACACACATACACAAAAAAAATAAAAAGGCTTTTTTGCTTCTTAGAAAAGCTAGTATAGTCACAGGTCCTGCTAATTAGGATGTAGATATTCTTTGTAGTATGATTATTCTTATTATCACATATTTCTTTTCTAAATATTAATGGTAGTGTGTCATGTCATTGCTGTTGTTGTTAGGTGCTTTCAAGGTGTCTATGACCCATAGCGACTCTATGTACAACAGAAAGAAGCACTGCCTGGCCCTGTGCCAGCCTCACAATCCTTGCTATATCTGAGCCCATCATTGCAGCCCCTGGGTCAGTCCATCTTGAGGGCTGTCCTCTTTTTTGCTGATCCTCCACTTTACCAAGCATGGTACAAGTGAGATCAGCACAACTCGGAGGGGGAGCTATGGTGACATAGGGCCTAAGGCATTTGACAGCTCACCAGAAGGCTGGCGGTTCAAGTACATTCAGCCACTCCTCAGAAGGAAGATTGGACTATCTACTTCTGTAGAGGTACCACCTCAGAAACCCAAGGAGGGGTTGCTATGAGTCAGAAAACAGAAATTCAAGGAAGGCTTGCTATGAGTTGGAAAACGACTCCATGGCAGTGAGGGTGTTTTGTTTTGTTTTGTTTTTCCCTACTCTGAGGAAGCAGCTCCTCCCAGTTGTATTTTGAGAACTTTCTGACCTGAGGGGCTCATCTTCTGGCACTATATCTGACAATGTTTCAGGGCTAGTCATAAAGTTGCTCAGTAGAGTATCAGACAGTGTTTCTTTGCTATTCATAAGGTTTTCACTGGCCAATTGTTTGAGAAGTGGATGGCCCCTTCCTTCTTCCAAGTCTGTCTTAGTCTGGAAGCCCCACTGAAACCTGGGTGACCCTGCTGGCATTTGAAACACCAGTGGCATAGCCTCCAGCTTCACAGCAACACACAAGCCACTGCAGTAAGACAGACAGAAGAGTGATGGAAAGAATGCTATATATGTCCTTAAATTAAATTTCTTAAAGCAAAATAAGGAGCTCTGGTAGCATAGTGGCTAAGGCACTTGACTGCTAACCAGAAGGCTGGCGGTTCAAACCCACCAGCCACTCCTCGGAAGGAAGGTTGGGCAATCCTACTTCCGTAGTGATACTGCCTCGGAAACCCAAGGAGGGGTCGCTACAAGTCGGGGCCGACTCGATGGCAGAAAACAACAACAACAACAACAACAAAAGCAAAATACTAATTTATACCTATATACCACTTGGGTGGCTAAGCCCTCCTTTTATAACCAAAGTCAAAAACCCAAATAACTGCCATCGAGTCAGATCCGATTCATCGCAATCCCTGCTTGGGTTTCTGAGGTGCTATATAACTACCAAAGCAGATTGCCAAACCCTCCTTCCAAGCAGCGTCTTGTGGGTTTGAGCCACCAGCCTTCTGAATAGCAGTCAAGTGTCTTAGGTACTATGCCACCAGAGCTCCCTTCATTTTATAAGACCATACAAAATTTGCATCTAAGAGCAATAGAGAGTTGTTACAATGAAATATATATTACTGTGCTTCTTTTCTGTGTGATGTGAGAGATAAAACTCCACTGAGGCCAAGTCTATCACCCCATGTTTACCTTTATTTTAACCTCTAAGTCATTTCTATTAACACTCTGTTTTCACTTTCTGCAAATCAAATAGAAGAAAAATACTTAAGACTTCCTAACAGGAGGACTTCTGGAAGAATAGATGATGTTGTTGTTGTTGTTATGTGCCATCGAGTCAGACCCGACACATAGCGACCCCTCCTTGGGTTTCCGAGGCAGTATCCTACAGAAGTAGATTGCCCTATCTTCCTTCC